>NC_041392.1:581773753-581819174 GCF_002162155.2 Triticum dicoccoides | reverse complement strand
TATGGCATGCCCACTTGACTCGTTTAGGATTGTGGCTGTGATATATTTTATTTAATTGGGCAAATAGGAAAACAAAGAAAAATATTTTTAGAAGGTTCCAGTCGATAAAACATTCCATAGAAACTGCAGTGCAAATAAATCCCTCAAAATTTTGGTATATGATTTATCCTATGTATCAAACAACCCACTCCCTCCATTCACCATCATGAGATGTTTTGGATATTTTAATATCCCCTCCGTCCTGAATTACTTTCGCAGAAATGAATAGAAATAAATGTATATATAACTAAAAATACATCTAAATACATACATTTCCGCAATAAATAATCCGGGACAAAGGTAGTATGTGCTACATACAGACTGAATAAGAACAAACATAATAAAACATGTCTATACATTCAATTCAAAGAAAAATTAGAACATTTTATAGTAATGAACAGAGGGAGTACACAGAAAAAATTCGCAAAGGTATCAGTCCTCCCAACAGGTGAAAAATGGAGTAAGTTCTTACAATTCATTTTCAAATAGCGAATTGTTTACTCCCTTTAATCCAAATTAATCGGCACAATCTTTATACAAATGTCTTACTTACATCATATCGAGGCTGCGTTAATTAATTTCGAAAGGAGGAAGCACATTTTTTATATATAAAAATAAAGAAATTTATACTTACCTGAGGACAATCCCCTGGTCAAGGCAGTGTCTCAAAACATACACAGAGGATCCGCCCTGAGACCGAGCGAGGGGCCCGCGCGCACGTTTTGCTACGCCCTCCTAGTCTACCCGTCCCCAAGCAACCAAACGATCTCACGGCGACCCCACACCGAAACCCCAACCAGGCCCCGGCCCGTCAGCCACCACAAGGGATATGCTAGCCAGCGCCGCGTGCGAGGGGTATGTGGTTGACGTGCAGCCGGCGAGGAGGTGATATGCGAGTGCGCTTCTCACTTGACACTTGACAGGGCGCCCGCGCGCCCAGTGGCGGGCTCCAGGTGTCGAGGCCCACCTGGTGGCGACCCAAACGGTGACGTGGCCCGCACTATGCAAGAGTGGGCGTGCGTGCGCGCGCGCGTGGGGACCCGGCCGAACCGCACCGCACCGCGGACCCGTCTCGCGCGTCTCCCTTTGTTTTGTTCGGTTTCCCTCGGCGCGACGCGACGGGCCGGGAGACGGGACGACGCCGCCCCTCGCCCAGCGCGGGAGGAGCTGTTTTTTCACTGTCACGGTTTCAACACGCGTCGGGTGGTAGGCGTCTTGCCGGGTCTCGCCTTCGCCCACGCTCCGGGGACCGGCGGACGGCGACGTGCGTGCGTGGTGACCTGTCTTGGACGGCACCGGCTCGGCGTTTTGCTCCCCGGCGGCAGGTGGACCACGTCTTGGTTGGTTTGAAACATGCAAGTCAATGTGAGTGGCGTCCTGGTATACTTGTTTAGGGTGTGGAAGGTGTATGTGTGCGTGGCTTTAACCAGGCACGCAGACAAGTCAAGGTGAAAACTCGAAGCAGTGGAAAAACATAGTCAAATCCAAATTCTTTTTCTTTTGCTTGCTATATACAAACAAGACTAGTAGTCTGGAGCACTCAGCTATATATTCATTCTATTTCTATCACACAATTGACACAAGACCCGTCTCTGAAACGCCAAAAAAGAAAAATCCAGAAAAAAAAAGAGATATGCCAAAAGAAATTCCAGCATGGGTTGGTGCATCGACGTCCTCACGTACCATCGGTTCGTACTTCGACGACACTGTGTTTTGGCTACCCTTTGCCGAGCAATCATACACTGCACCTTTTATGTTCCTCTCTCCCGACCGAAACGATATCGCGATCAATTTCCCTCCTACCGTCGACGCAAGCAGAGAAAACAAACAAATGTCAGTGGACCTTTCTAGATAGATACAGATTAATATTCGCAAAAAAAAAGATGGATACATATATTAATCAGACCTTTTGTTTATGTCCCAACCGGCCCTACAAATGACGAGTGGGTCGTAGAAATACCAAAGCGGCACCTGCCGCCATGGACAACGACTCCATCGAAATGGCAGGTTGATGTGCGTCCTTTTTTATCATGGCCGACCTAATTAAATTAGGTCCTGGCTCCATCATCGGTTTGTCTTCTTGCGCTTTGGCCTGCCGAGATGATTAGATGAGGATGGATGACCATCCTAATCTTAGTCCATATTGTTAGAAGAATAGAGAGGGATTGTTGCACAATATGATGAATGTATTATTGAGCCTCGAGGGCGAGTATATATATTTAGTACAAGACTTGGAGGGTGAGGTCAAAAAAAAAACAAGACTTGAAGGGTAAGAAGCCTCTTCTTAAGATAAGGTAGGAGACGGATTACAAATCCTACACTACCAAATACATGTAACGCAAATATGTCTCTAACATCCTCCCGCAATTCGTAGCAGTAGCGTCGCAGATAACATGAGCATCGCGGACGGTCAGACTGGAGAGAATAGCAGCCGACGAGCTGACATCCCCCACAGTGGTAGCGGGAGCGTCATGGACGGTGTCGCGGCACGGACGCGTTGACTGTAGAGGAAGCCGACGAGTTGCTCAAGCGGATGATAGCCATTTATGCCGATGTCGAGGTAGCCGAGAGCGTAGGATGGTGTAGCCGTGGTCGAGATAGCCGTGCAAAGAATTCCATGGTCGATGTCGAGTCAGGGTAGCCGGAGTCAAGGAAACACCGTGGAGCCGCGGGCGCAAGGAGGCGCCGAGTTAGTGATGGGTGCAGTGGTGTTGAAGGAGTGGTGCGTCGGGGAGAAGACGATGTTGACGACGCGTCGCGCTGGGGTTGCCAAGCCCGGGGACACATCCTAGACGAAGGCACGCTCCGGTGTTGCCAACACTGGGCATGCGTAGACGAATGAATACTTAGTTGTCGAAGCGCCGCACCAGGATTAGTGCTAAATGCATTAAAAAGATTAGCAATTACTCTTCCCAATGCATTGGTGCTTAACTTGTATAGCTAAGCATGCCTTATTTAATGTTTTAACACCAAAACACCTTTATGCATTAATTGATAGTCATTTTGCATAGGTCCACGTGCTAAGCATCGTTTCCTTCTAGTGTCACCGTAATACTCCCTCTCCTGTTTAATTGTTCTGCCACATCATTTTTTTGCCTATATGACATTCTTAACATCTGTACACCTTGAAGCACTGGGAAGGGCCATATGCACCTTTATATATTTTAGAAATTTTTATGTAAATAATGATCTTAGTATTAAAAATAATGTTTAAAATTTGTGTGTTATAAATATTGTAGATACAAAGGAATAAATTTCTTTCAGAACTGTTCATGTATTATTTTAAAAATAGTATTTATATATTCAAAACAATATATTTATGAATTACAAAAATGTTTAGATAATTCAAATAATACAAATACTTGTAAAATATAATTCAACAATATTATTTTAATTGTACAAACATTTCTGTAATTGAACGCACATTTGTATAGTTCCATGCTTGTGTAAATATTCATAATTTAAACTTTAAACTCTTGATATGAATGTTCTGTCATGTCTAACATAGTACACAGGTTTATATTTAAATATTTTATTCACGAATCACCATATGTATATATAATATTTTTAACACACCAATATTTGAACATAATATTATTACTTAAGTTTTACGAATATCTTAAATGCTTTTATTACTTATGTTTTACTAAACATTTTCTATATAATACTTAGACTTATATAATTTTTTTATTTACTAATCATCTTCTGTATGTATAATATTTTTAACACAGAAATATTTTAACCTTTTTTTTGCGAGGGAGAAATATTTGAACATGACTTTATTACTTATGTTCTACATCTATGTTAAAGAAAATAGCGTGTGCAAAATTGGCTGTAGTATATGCAGCCCATTTAAGCTCCACATGCATCCTGGTTCAAAAAATATTGTTATCCACATTAGACAATAGAACTTGAAAGGTGTGTAGTCGCTAAATCGTCTTGTGTTCTACTCGTTGGTTGCTGGTTCATTACCAAGCGTCTCCTTTTTATGTTAATTTTGCTCATATGGTTGAGACCTAGCGGCTCCATTATCTTATGTTAATTTGGTCATCTATGAGCAATACAATTTTTGTCAAAAAAAAGCAGTACAGTTTCTGTACAATATTTTTAAATTTTTATTTACATATAAAATTCTTAAAGAAGCAAACGTGCAAAATGGGTTGCACTGATCGTAGCCCATTTTTGCTGACAGACCCACATGTTTTAATTTAAGAAAAGGGATATGAACGGAAGTTATCCTTTAAAACCAGCAAGTGTCATTTAACTGACATATGGGCCACTCTCATAGTCGCAGGCAGTTATACGCCAGTTATTGTAGAAAAGCACCGTATTTGCATCACACAACAAGTTAAATGACTACAAATCTGTAATTTTTAAAATTTTAGAATTAAACTAAACATCCAACGCAAGTTATATGACTGTCAATGATATTACCTCTAAAATGTAGTTATCCTTTAGAATGACCAGATGCCATTCTGTGTGGTGGTTACCGCGTGCGTGCCCTGCCATCACCCTATATTTTTTTATACACTTTACTGACAGTGGGTCTTACCTGTGCTTTTCTGTGTACTTAAATAAACTTCAATAAAATCAAGGAGTTATCTGAAACATGTACTCCAGCCACTAACAATGGGCCACTCCCATGCTGGCATGCCACATGGACAGCTGTATGCGGGATACAGAAAAAAAAAGCATTGTATTTGCACCACACAACAAGTTAGATGACTATAAATTCGTATTTTTAAAGTTTTAGCACCAAACTGAACATCCAACACAAATTCTATGACTGCCGGCGATATTATCTCTATCTTAAAGTCCGCGGGCCGGCTCTCTTTCTGAGAACCCTCGCCCGACCCTCGCGTCGTCCGACCCGCGCGACACGGGGGATCCCAGCCACCGCCGGCCCGCCACCCCTCCTCCTGCCTACCTCGCGCCGCCGTCGCCGGAGGGCCGGCCGGCGAAGCCGTGCCGGGCCCTGGGATCGCGGCGGCGGGGCCGTTCCCCCCTGCTCGGCTGGCCTCTTGATCCGCCACGCCCCCCCAGATCCGTCCCTGGCGGCGCCGGCGACCCCACCGGCGGCGGAGGCGGCCTTCCTCGGTGGCTCCCTGGCGGCTTCTCCCCGGCCTGCTGCTGCGGGTGGCCTTGCCCCGGCTCGTGGCACGTCGTCCCGGTCCGCCCCCGATTGGATCTGGGGCCTCCCCAGCCGGTTGTGCTGCTTCCCGGCCGGCCCGTCGTGGCGGCTGGGCGCGTCCTCCATGCCGCGCCCCTCCTCCCACCCGACCCTTCCTCCACTCCGGTCGGCTTCAGGTCAGCCCCTCTTCGGAGGCGGCCTGGAGGCACATGGTTGTGCCCGGTGGCCGCTACTTCCTGTAGCGCGCCGGCCGGGAGTTTGGCTGCGTGCGAGCGTTTTCACCATCCACCCATCCCCGCAGGGGCGGCTTCGACCCGGCGGTCAAGGACCTGCGTCCCCTTCCAGCGTCCATGGCCGGCCGGTGTGGCTTTGGATCCTGCGCACCCCGGAGCTGCGCTATTTCCGGCTCCTATGGCTCGCTAGCTTCTTGGCATCTCCGCACCCAACACCCTGCGGGTACCCTTGGTTGGCCGTCCATCCCGGCGTATCTTTGGGTCCGACATGCTCTGGGAGCTGCGTCTCCTTCCAGTTCCTTTGGCCTGCCGGTGCCCCTGATGCTCCAGTCCTAGTGGCATGAATCTGCGCTCCCATCCAGATCCTGGCTTATCTGGGGCTCCGACCAACATGGCATCCGTGTTGCCCCCATTCCGCTCAGCCACGCAGCCTTGCCCTCCTTCGAAGCTCGCACGTCCGGCGACGACCGATGCCTCCTTTGGCATCGGGCGTGGCTCCCCTTCCCGCAGTCACAGTTCTGGCCTATGCTTGACTTCCTCTTCTCCGACTCATGCTCCGACGGCTTGGGATTGCTCGGAATTTGGCCAGGGCAAAATCCCTGCATCTCATGCTGGCAGCGGCGACACCTGCGGGTGCCGTTTTCTTCTTGAAGGCGTTGTCATGGCCATTATCTATGCCCCTCTTCGAGCATCAGGGGAAATCCTAGGTCCGGTTTTTCGGATCGGACGATGACGGCGTCTTGGTGTCGTTCTCCTTCGTGAAGGCGTTGTTTTGTTTGCTCGCGGCGTCCTCGGAGCTGTCTTTGGAGATGTCGGTCGTCTAGTTGTTGGTTGGCTTGTTTCTTCGGTCGGAGAGTTAGCTGTGTTTTTATGTTTGGGTCGAGTATCTCATGTCTCTTTGTTTCGTGCATCATGTTCACGCCTCTTGCGTCCGTGTCATGTGTTGTACCATCTATTGTACTCATTCTAGCTCCTTCTATCAATGAAATGATACGCAAGCTTTGCGTATTCGTGAAAAAAAAGCAATATCTTAAAGTCGTCAGACAACATAGTATTTTTTTTGTATGGACGTGGAGCATTAATAAGTAAATTATTGCATTTTTTAGGCCAAGAACATGTCCTTCTCTGTATAGTTTATTCGACGGCTAATCTCGTGGACGTAGTTGCGTGCCTTGGTCATCGCATCATGCATCACGTACGCAAGCAATCCCATATAAATACGTTTGTTGATGTCGATGAGCACCACTTTTGGACGATCATGATGAAGGCCAGAAGAAGGCTGCATCGATCCACCCTCACTTGCACCGATCTTGGGTGGTAGGCCAAGGTAGAGCACGCGTCATACTAATAGTAAAACATCAAAAACATATGGACTGAGACAAACATGCAGAGTCCCCCCAATCCTAGAAGCATGGCCCCAAAAGGTTCCTGTCTGTCTGCCAAGACTGATGCAAAATGCAAAACACATGGCCTGTTGATATTCATGATTAACGCTCGTGCTAGCTAGCTAGAGGCGTGTAGAAATGCTTACTTTTCACCATCACATGTAAACACCATACAAGTACACCTTTTTAAACATGCGCTTATATACTCCATCGGCCTGGAATTACTTGACGCTGAAATGAATGTATTTAGCGTCATGTAATTCCATACGGAGGTAGTACGTCAGTACGCCTGATGGGACATGCAGCTTCATTAATTGTCCTTTACTTTTATGATAAAAAGGATTAAATCCTTGATTTTTCATACAGTTCTTCAAAAGTGAAATCAGAACAAAATTGCCTAGCAGCCATCTACAAGTCTACTATGGAATTAAGATAAATCACCACACACAAGCTTGAGAATAGTCTACCATGGTCCAATCTTTCACCCAGATCCCATGGGTGCTTCCTACGGCTGGACGTGCACGGTGGCTTCTGTGGCAACGATGACGGTGGTGAGCAATGTCGAAGGCATGGCATTGGTCGTGGTAGTCGGCTCTTCTCCGGCATGTTCGTGGGGCTGCCTCGACTGTTTGTTGTTGTGATCGAAGCTGCGGTGGCGGGGCTCCGGTGGCGTACGATAACGCGCGACAGATGGTTCGTTCGGCGAGCTTTCGTGACGCCAACCTTCCCTAGTTTCTTCGTAGTTCATCAACGGAGTCGAAGCTGCGTTGCCTTGTTGTGGATTGTAAGGAGTGTTGTTGTGCAGCTAATAGGGCTGCTGTTTTTTCTTTTCTTTGATCTTCAGATCTTCACCATGTTGTTCTTCCGCTGCTTTCTGCTAAATCTGAATCAAGCCAGTGATTTGTTGGATCTTTCAAAAAAAAAATCTTTCACCCAGTTTCATAATAGTCGACAACATTTTGGAGCCATGCATTCTTGAACCCCTAGGGTGGCTTTCATATTCCGTTACGGCCTTACGGTTATAGAGCTTCACAAGGACAAAATTGTTAGTGACAGTTTTTCAGGAGCCTAGAAAGCAACCCCTAGAAGTTAAGATCCACTTGGGAAGCATCACCCCTTAGGAATATATGGTACTTCTGAGTGTTAATGTCCCTTTGCTAATGGAATCAAGTGGCCTGCATCACTGCGTGCACAAAGGATTTTGTCCCCTTGTTCAGAAAATTAAGAAGTAGTGACCGCTGGTATCCTTCTAGAAGCCCATGTCAGGTGATTCATTTACAAAGAGAGAGCTAATTTTCTAGAAGCTCAAGCTTGATCACCACGAGCGACCAATTGGTACTTCATTAGTTTCTTTTTACTCCACATGTTAGGTTTGTCTTAAGTCAAACTTTATAAATTTTATCAAATCTATATTAAGAAACATCAACGTCTATAATATCAAACAAATACAATATAAAAATATATTACATGATTGATCTAATGATATTGGTTGGTATTTTTCCCTATTAACTTGGTCAAACTTTAAATCTGACTTGAGATGAACCTCATATGTGTACTAAAAAGAAACAAAGGGAGTATCTTTCTAGAAGCCCGAGGCTGGCACTTCAACACAAATTATTGGTTTGTATATGTCATAAGGCGCCATACTTGTGGACACTTCTTCTATGTAATGGTGCAAAGAACTACTTTTATTCATACAAATGTAAAACCTTAAAACATTCTCAATAAGAGAAAACAGTGGAAACAAAGATGACTAACAAAGACCTTGGTAAAAATGGAAGTTACATGATTTTTTTAATTCGTTCTTTCTAGCATCAGCTTTTGCATTTTCCCCCTTGCCTCCAAAGAAATTGCAAATGCCACATTAACCTTGAAGTTGAGAATTCGATACCGCTAGATATAATGTGGTTGAGGAGACATCGCATGAAGTAAATTGTCGAATCGCTATTTTGTTGCCACACCCACCGGGGAAAAAACAAAGCACAAAGAGATTAAACAAGAGAACCAAATATCCACAACTGAGATAGGTTAAGGCACCAACAAAATCCATTGGATCAAGAGGTATGTATCATTCGAGTGCAAACACCTCCCTTGCCGATGCAGATCGCAATGTCCTTGATAGAGTGGAGATGGAGCCGGAGCTTGTAAGATCTTTAGTCATAGGGTCGTCAAGAACATATAGACCTAGCATAGAGTACCTAAACCACCACATGTCGATTGGGATCCTACCTCCTAGCCTCAGATCAACTACTATAGGTGAGGGTAACTAATGAGAATTCATGATGAAGATAAGGGAGCCACCAAGAATGCACCCTAGCTAGAAGCTAGAGTGCTATCATGCCGCTGCGAGAGGAGTCAGGGAATAACATACTGTTGCACAATCACACCATCCTATCTAGCTTTTGAACAGTAACAAAAAATTATTCTACCACACTATCCTTGGAATCCTACATATTTTCTCAAGAATAAAATATCAATTATTCCAAGAAGGGGTTCAATCTGGGTTGAGGGGGGGGTGAGGCCTAGTGGACCAAACCGAGGGTGGTTGCCATCATCTGGAGATTTTTTCGGACAAGCTCAACCAATTTTTAGAGAGAATATTCCGCCAGATACCCTCATTCCTCTCATTATGTGAGCCAAACACACCACGACTTATTCAGTTAGGAGAAAACAAAATGTAGGAATCATGAATAACACATGTGTGGAATAGAATGATAGTTTCCAACCAAAGGAAATGCATTGCTTTGTTCCTACGCAAAAAAGGCTATGACTAGATGTGCAGTTTTCTCCAAACACACAGAAAATGAAAAACATGCAGGTATGGTTGTGCTCGTCTCCTCTGGAGTCTTCGTTCATATGGATTTTGTGTGAAAAAAACTCCAAATCCAATGAGCCCAAATATTTAGAAACACCTAATATTTTTACTATAGCTTGGAGTTTGGAGGGTGGGAAAAGGTTAAAAGGGATTGTAAAGACTAGTATCTTTTTGACCCGCAAACCGTAGAACAATCATTCTATGGTATTTTCTATTAAAGTAGAATAAAGTACAATATATACATCAGAGGAAAACCAAAAATAACAAATAACAGAAGAAAGAAAGAAAACAAGGAGTGGTACATTTGAAATTAACCAATGCATGTTCTTACAAAAGTTGATTTTATCTCAGAATCTAGTCATCAAAAATGAGCATGCATCCAACTTTGCAAAGCATTCTAGTGTTTAGCATTCATTATGTGTTTCAAAATTTTGAGATCTTCCTTGAGTTTAAATTTTCAATAGTTTATACTTGGAACTTCCTTTTTGAAGATTGTCCCATTTCTCTGTCCCCAAATGTTTGAGCCTCCTTAAATGATCACCTTCGTAGCAATGTTTTTTGGGTACAATTGGTGTGTCAATTAATGTCATCATAGTAGGAGATACACCTTTTAGAAGGGAAGATGTTGTTCTAGCAATCCGAAAAAAACAATAATCCCAGAAAAGGTGCCTTGAGGTTTCTTCAGTAGTCCCATTACAAAAGACACAATCATAGCAATCCACGTGAAAGGATTTTATTTTCTGGAGGTTTCTAGTGTTAACTCTGTCATGTAGTAACAACTAGGAAAACAACTCTTGTATCTTACTCTGCATGCACTTTTCCCAATCCATTTGAAAAGAATATGTTTTTCTTCTTGGGGATAGAGAACATGATACATGATTGGTGAATATTTCTTCCCTTGACCACTACATGTCCAGTTATCCTGAACTTGAGGATTGCTTTGCTCGTGTATCAAACCTGGAGCTCAATAATTAATTGACGGCCTAAGTAGACATAGGAGTGTGGAAGAATTGGGTGGATTCCTCCGCTTCAATCCAGATAGCAACAATTTGGGTATCACTTTTGACATAAGAGTGCAACTCTAGGAACTTGGCGAGTAAAGGCTGCTCCAGCCACTTGTCATGGTAGAGGAGAGTAGCTTGCCCATTGCCTAATTTACATTCACAGTTCAACCTGTAATCATGCAACAATTTTAGGTGACTTTTTCAGTAACTTTGTCGGACCAATTTGACGCTAGGAACTAGAACTGAATAGTAGCTCCCCCAAATTAGTGAGACCCAAGGTAAAGGCTCATTGTTGAGAATTTTTTGGAGATTTTTCATCATGAGAGCTTTGTTATGTCAAGACTTATATGGGTTGGTGTTGCAATGGGTTATGACAATCTTTGTTTGTCGAGCATGCCAAAATATTTGGATCTATTTGTTTGGGGTTAATGTAGGTTACGACTTAACCTGCTACGTACAGGCGGGTTGATCGGGGACATGCTCACTTGGTGTTTGTAATGTGTGTGATCGCACTAGGTTTTCTTTGATGTGACTATTGCAGGATATTTTTTTTGTTTGTACTACCTCTGTTGGTTTTATAATGCATGTAGTACATATTATAACAACAATTTTGACCATGAACTTTGTCAACTGAAATCAAGTATATGCCACAAACATTATACCATTACAATCTCTTGTTGAACATGAATTTAATAATATAGGTTTGTGGCATGTACTTAGTATTTTGTTGATCAAATTAATGGTAAAGTATATGAAAAAAGATTATATTTATTTTAAATACGTGGATTCCCTAGAACATCTACAGTTAGGCCTAGCAAATCTGCCACCCCCCCTCCGCGCACGCGCCTGGTCGTGTCTGTCGGCGTTCTGGGAACGGGGTCCCCAGACTTGCCTGCCTGCGGCCCACAGCATGGCTAAGCCGGCAGGCCGTACGACCCATCTTCATCAACAAGGCATCCAAGACCCTCGCGAGGGGCCAAGCCTCGCGAGGCGGACGATGCAAGACCCTCTCAGGAGTGGCCTAGTCAGGCAGGCTCACGAGGAACGGAGATATCAAGGCGGGGCAAACCTCACGAGTCTCTCGTGACGTGAGCCGTGACGATCGACACCGGGAGGGCGCTAGCGCGCACAACGTCCTTGTTTCCTCTTTGATGCTAAGGAAGCAGGCGCATGCGAGGAGTACGGAGGCATCAGTCAAAGGTTGGTATATCGGTGCAACAAGACCAAGACCAGGAGGACGGCAAGATGGAGGTCATCATGGAGCCCAAGACGGCGTCACCACCAGAGCCTTTTGCAGGCGAAGACCACTTTTGTCAGGATAGCTTGTACTAGCTGCCCCCCTTCAAAAGTCCCGCCGTTGTTGGCTCCCTTCCCGCTCAATATTTGGGAAGAGGACCAGGGCCTATACAAGTAGAGCTAGCCACCACCGTAGCGGCATCGAGCAGTTTACCTAGCTCTCACCCGCTAAGTCACCAAGCACAAGAACACCTCAACCTCAGGAGGCTGTTCTTCCCTCTGTACTGTTCATCATCAGCCCAAGAGGCAATCCACCACCACCACACTGGAGTAGGGTATTACACCACAATGGTGGCCCGAACCAGTATAAATACCGTGTCTCTTTGTGTTGTGAGTTCGCCGAGTTTGTCTGCGAGATCTTAGCGAGCTAGGGCGTAGATCGGTAGGAGGGAAAGACTTCGCGCGCACCCCAGTGTTTGAATCTTAAGGGTTTGCCGGAACCCAACATCCGACATTTGGTGCGCCAAGTAGGGGTGCATCGGAGCTTCTTCTCCGCCAGTCGACTTGCCAACGCTCCGCGATCAAGATGTTTGGCGACCCAAGAGCTGACCCCGACCACTGGGCGGCCTGGCCGGCCCGGGCGACGACACCCGCCCATGAAGACCTCGACCCCGCGCGCCAGGCGGCGCGGGTGTCGTCCAACGCTGCGGGGCGTGGGCGGCGCGGCCAGGCGTCGTCCACCCCCACCCCACGACAGGTACGAGCCGCTGCAAGGGCAGCAAGCCACGCTGCAGCGATGGCGCCGCACTCGCGGCGAGAGCAGGCAAACATGCGGGCGACACTCACCGTGGCAAGGGAGCTGCTGCGGTGCCGGTTGCTGGAGAGCGGCCGGGACGCGCTGCTGGAACGCGTTGCTGAGCTGCTGGACGCTGCGGCCTCGGGAGCGCCGCCTTTCTGCTATCGACTCTCTTCACAGGCCGTTGCGGGAACTCATGGCGGGCCTCGCCGCACCCACGCGCCGGCGGGCGTGCATGGGGGCTTCGTCGACACCAGCGCGGCCAGCGGCGCCGGAGGCCCCGCGGCCCCTGCACCACCCGCAACAAGCACGGGCACAAGCGTCACCCCTCATGGTCCCGGCGAGATGCCACGCTACTACCCTCAGGACGCCACGTTGGGCCGAGCAACATGGAGTGTGGGGCACTACGGCGAGGTGTTCGGGTAACAGCCCCGGAAGCCTACGTGCCCCGCATGACGGACCAGGAGTACACACCGGAGGACGACCCCGTCTCGTTCATTGGAGAAGATTGGGAAGAGGGGGCGCTAGGAGTCGAAGCCTTCCAGGAGCCGCCGGGGAACCACCACGACCGCGTGTGGAACGACCATTACAGGGTACCTCTAATACCTCAGGAGCAAGCTTACGCTAACCATGAGTCGCAGGAGGAATAGACCACCACAACGGCCGGCGGCCCTAGCTCGGCGTCCTCCCTACCGGCAGGGGGATCGCGTTGGGGGCTGCAGGAGAGGGGTTGGGAGCCAGGCCCTCCCCACGGCGTGCGAAGCCAGGGGACACCCGGAGGTAGGCCCTTTGTCGGGGAGGCTTTGACAACCCTTCCCCCGGCAGAGGACCTGTGGTCGCCGAGGGCACCGCTGGCGTCCTCTTTCCCTCTTTTGTGCCGTCCTGGCGACCGGTCGGCTCAAAGGAGGTCAAGGGTGGTGCAAGGAGGGGCCCTCATCTGGCGATATGAAGCAAGGCCGATACCTGTGAAGAAGGCCCAGTGCCTGTGAAGCTCGCCGCCCGTGACACTCTCACGTAATAATGAGTTGGGGATGTACATGCCCCGGAGTCTCAGGAGCGCCGGCCTCAGGCCCTGGGGCTCCCTCCCATGCCTAGTGGCAGCACTTAGCTCCGCGCTGTGAGAAGACTTGAAGACCGGAAGACTAGACTAGGTGCCGGACGCGGCCTTTTGCTTTGGATCTCTCTTTTTGTAGCTTTGCTTTCTGGATCTGGATTTAAGTTGAAGCCGAATTTTTATCGATGCGCGCGGGGGGTGCCTTTTCTCGTTCGAGCAATTTCTTGCCTTCTGGATCTTGTTTTGTCTAGGACTCACGTCCATCGCCTTTCCCTCATGAGCTCCTCGCGAGTTGGACCGCATGAAGCGCACGCTCGTCAAGCGCGCGCCAGCGCTGCGGCTGGTGCTCACCCCTTGCGGGCCCCTCAGACGGGGCGATAAGATCCGCAGGATTCTCAGAAACTCGTCGCTTCACGACCCAGCTCGAAGTTGGCGCTGGCTAAGGTAAACCACAATGGAAAACTTGCCCCCGGATTCGCGGGTTCACGAGGACACATACTCACATCGCATGGGAAAGTAAAAACTGCAATCTGCTTACATGAGGGGCTCCCCCTCTCAAAATGCTCTTATAAGTCTTCCAAGGGCCACGCCTGAGTTTTGTGTATAGGGTGAAACGACAGGAGGATATGGGATCAGCCAGAAATGTCACTCGCTACATCACCCGCGGATGCGTCACTCGCGTCGTCATCGTCTTCGTCGGCATCATCGACACCGTCGGCAATGCCCCCGGCGCCGTCGTCAACCACGTCGCCTTCGTCTGCGACGACCACCACCGCGTCATCCTCCGAAGTGAAGGCCCTGACCAGCGCGTCCACATTGTCCCCAACCCAATGCGCCAGGTTACCCCGGACGGCCGTGGGTACGGGGGCGATGCCGGCGTCGAAATCGAAGTTGGGGTTGGCATTCAGAAGGTGGCTGAAGACACGGGAGAAAGCGCGCTCAAGCAGGCCACGCCCCCTTTCCTCCACCAGCTGGCGAGCTCTGGCAGATTGAGCCTCCAGGCGCATCACCACCTCGATGAAGAAGGCCAGGTGGCTGGCATAGTCATTCGAGTGAGGGGCCGGCACATCCACGTCGCAAATATGGCCCAGGGCGATATTGGCCCTGTTCCGGAGATCCTGAAGCATAGGGGCATGCTCGCCCTCCAGCGTTCGTTGTTGGAGCACTTCCTCCGTGTTTTGCCGTGCGACGGCCTCAGCGTCATCAACCCGCCTCCGAAGGGAACGCAACTCGGCGTGGGCGGAGGCCAAGTCCGCCTGCGCCGTAACCAGGGCGGCAGCCGTGGCTTCCGCGTGCCTCTCAGCCTCATCCAACCTGGGCCTGAGGGCAGCGGCCCTGCCCGCATCCTCCGTACCCGCGAGCTTCAGCTTCAGGTCGTATCTACCCTCCAGGTCTGCATGAACCTCGGCCACCCAGCGACTGACCTCCTCCTCGACTCTGGCCTCACGAGCCCCGACGGCATCTTCTGCTTGAGCAGCTTGATGCTCCCTCGTCCCCAGTTGCTCGAGCTCGAGGCTGCGCTCCACGGCTTCCAGGGACAGCGCCTCATCGCGCTTCCGGACCCCCTCTTCCTCCACGGGCGTCCCCCTCAGCGATGCAAGAGCGGCCCTGCGCGCCTCCACCTGCTGCTCAAGGGATGCGCTCCAGGCCTGGAGCTCCCACGCGCGCTCCTCTGCAACCTCGCGAAGGCGGTCAGCCTCGCGAGCCTCTTCCAAGGCTCGCGACCGAGCTTCATGGGCGATCTTGAGGGACGCCTCGGCCTTCACATTCTCAAGGTCGCGCTGATAGTGACCGAGGTTGATAGCCACCCTCAGCTTGCGCCGCTCCTCCACCAGCCGGAGACCTTCAGCCTCAAGGCGCGAGTCGACACCCGCGAGCTCTTCACCAAGTTGACTCATTGCACCCATCGCCTCCTGGAAGAGCTCGTGACGAACTACGCTCCGCCCGCGCTCGAGCTCGAACGCTCGGCCCACCTCGTCCTCCACCTCCGAGGCAGCGGGCGGGGCGCCAAGTGGCGCGCCACCCCTCGGCAGGGGGCTGGGGGCTGACGCCGCACCAGACATCAGCCAGTCCTCGCGAGGAGCCCGAGCCGATCGGGGCTCGTTGCTTGAAGAGGAGCCGAAGATCGAAGCCAACCAGCTAATGTCCATGAGCAAAGGAGGAGTTTTGGGCATGCCCGCCAAGCTCCACGCCAAACCGTGGGGGGGGGGGAGGGGGGACCAAGCCGCGGGCTCAGCGTGCCATGAAGGTGGAAACGCTCCCCCGACCGACCCTGCTCCAGGGGCGGCAGGCAGACTAGGAACGCTCAAGGCCGATGGGGAAGCTAGTGAAGGAGGAGGCCGCTTCTCAGAAGATGCAACAGCTTCAACGGAAGGAGCCCTGAAGGACAGACGTCAGGATAAGGAGACTACATGCAAGAAGCCATGACAGTAAGACACTTACGCGTCAATGGCGATGTACTTTCATCGCTTCAATGGCCCGAAGATATTGCTGCCGCTAGGGGATCCTTTCCTCTTGCGGAGCTCCTCGAAGTCCACACAAAGACGACCGAAGCGATGGACGTGATGGCCGGTGTGCAGCGGGGCCGAAGAAGAGCTTGGAAGGGTGTCCTCAGGGGTGCCCGGTTGCGGCAAACAGCCGAACACCGTCTCACCACAACCTCCCGAGGCTCCTGGAGCCTTGGCCTCGAGAGCCGCATGCCGCGCCTCCTCGGTGACCGATGTCTCAGCAGGGGGTTGTAGGCCATCGAGGACGACACCCAGGATCACCACTCGGCATGTGCTCCTCAGCACTCGAGTCATCGGCCCCCGCCGGAGCTCACCCTCCCGCACCTTCACCAGGGGCGAGCTCGGCACCGGCGGTGAAGAAGGGAACCACGACGACGGGGTTCTCACGGGAGCCCACCAGGCCGATTGGGCGCAGCCCCCACTCGTCAAAGGAAGGCATGCTCGCGGCAAATACGGCTTTGTTCTCGCAGCGGTACAACAGGCAGCTATTCCTGGGCATCTCATCCGGCAGAGGGACACCCGATAGGACCATGAGCACCGTTTGCCGCGTCGCAAGAGGAAGCCCCTTCTCCTGAAACCTCATGTGGTCCTGGCTGCGGAGCAAGTCCCACATCGGGCGGGAGTGGCGCTGAAGTGGAGCAACTTGACACTTGACGAACTCCTTCACCACCATGGGTCGAGTCACGCCGAGGTCCTTCAACCACCTCAGCCTGGCCCAGACGGGGGCAAGGCGGGGGCTCGTGAGCTTCTGATGGCCCCAGCCGGAGTTTGGAACAGCAGGCCCCGCCAGAACATGGAGCAGAGGGCTGAGCACGCTGGCGTCAACAAACACCCATCGTATGCGCAACTCACTCGTGGATGGAGAAAGCTTGAAGTCAATCCCCGCGCCCATAGTCGCGGCCACGGCCTGGAAGGCCACGCACCCCGAGCTCTGTCGGGGACTGGTCAGATGCAATGAGAAGAAATGGCGAAGCAGGGCCACGGAAGGAGAGATGCCCACCATGGCCTCGCACAAGAAGGCGAAGACGACAAGGAGGGTCACAGATTGAGGGTCGAGATGAAGCATGTGGATCTGATAATGCTCGAGCACCGCGTTGAAGAAGGTGGAGAAGGGAGGAATCAAGCCAGCCCAGAGGGCATCAATGAAGATCGGGACCTCAGTGGCTGCCCGATCCATGCGAGTGTGGGACGCGGGCCAAGTCACCGTCTCTCCCCACTCGTTGAAGCTGGATGCAAGCATGGGGCGCACCTTGTCCATGGCCTCGTCGTTGAGCACCAGAGGCCGGCCGAGCGCAGGCTCAAAGGGCGGAGGCGCAGTTGGCAAAGACAGAGGTTTCTCCCCCGTTTCAGCCTGTTTCGGTGCCATGGCGATGAAGCAGGCAAAGCGCAAGTCAAGTTGGAAGGGAAAAGCAGGGCCTCGAGGAAGCAGGGAGATTGGAGGAGCCGGGCGTGGGTGAGGGAAGAATAACTGTGCGAGAGGCGGGGGCCGCATAGCCAGGCGGATTCAAGGGCAGCGTGAGCAAGCGGAGACGCCCACGTCCAATCAACCGCCATGCGTCAACCGAGGCCGCAGGCTTTTGGGGCCCGTGGTGCTCCGTACTGGACCCTTGGCTTCGCCGCGAAGCCAAGCCCGAGCTCACCTTGGGCCCGGGGGCTACTGTCGGTGTTCTGGGAACGGGGGTCCATAGACTGGCCTGCCTGCGGCCCACGGCGTGGCTAAGCCGGCAGGCCGTACGGCCCATCTTCATCAACAAGGCATCCAAGACCCTCGCGAGGGGCCAAGCCTCGCGAGGCGGACGACGCAAGACCCCCCCTCAGGAGTGGCCTAGTCAGGCAGGCTCACGAGGAACGGAGATATCAAGGCGGGGCAAACCTCACGAGGCTCTCGTGACGTGAGCCGTGACGATCGACACCGGGCGGGCGCCAGCGCGCACAACATCCTTGTTTCCTCTTTGGTGCTAAGGAAGCAGGCGCATGCGAGGAGTACGGAGGCATCAGGCAAAGGTTGCTATATCGGTGCAACAAGACCAAAACCAGGAGGACGGCAAGACGGAGGTCATCGTGGAGCCCAAGACGGCGTCACCACCAGAGCATTTTGCAGGCGAAGACCACTTTTGTCAGAATAGCTTGTACTAGCTGTCCCCCTTCAAATTTGCCCGCCGTTGTTGGCCCCCTTCCCGCTCAATATTTGGGAAGAGGACCAGGGCCTATATAAGTAGAGCTAGCCACCACCGTAGGGGCATCGAGCAGTTTGCCCAGCTCTAACCCGCTAAGTCACCAAGCACAAGAACACCTCAACCTCAGGAGGCTGTTCTTCCCTCTGTATTGTTCATCATCAGCCCAAGAGGCAATCCACCACCACCACATTGGAGTAGGATATTACACCACAATGGTGGCCCGAACCAGTATAAATCCCGTGTCTCTTTGTGTTGTGAGTTCGTCGAGTTCATCTTCGAGATCTTAGCGAGCTAGGGCGTAGATCGGTAGGAGGGAAAGACTTCGCGCGCACCCTAGTGTTCGAATCTTAAGGGTTTGCCAGAACCCAACATCCGACGGTGTCTGTTTTGAACCCCTATTTGTCCATGCATCCAGTCATGCTCCTTATTTTCTCCTTTATATGTCGTGTTACATGCATGTGATTGATGGAGATAAAGAGAGAGAAAGAAAAAAAAAGAATAAAGAAAGAGAAAATCTGGTCCGGGTGGGTCGTGTCTTACGTGGTAGATCGACGGCGTGTCTGGACGTGTCCTCGAGCCCTCATATCCTTCCATAATGGTCTCAATATTAGGGCTTGCAGACAATCTGGATGTATAGGGATGATATGAGGGTTTCGATTGGGTCACATTTTTTCTTCTCTCTTTTGTCCACGCACTAACCAAGCTTGTGGATGTTTGTGGAGGACTTGGATGTTTGTCGAGGATTTGAGGGGACCGGCTGTAGATGCTCTATAAAACCAAAAGATGGAATGATGGGACCAACATGCTTGAGTAGTGCATCTAAAATTTAGTCAAAACCAAAACCCGAATGAACGGGTTGTAGATGAGCATGAATTATACTTCATGAACACATATCCGGAGAAGGGAGGACATATTCTCTTGTTTCTTTATCGGAGCAGCTGGCAACAAGGGGGCAAAAGTTGCAACCATGCGCATGCAGGCTTGCATATACCCTAAAACCCACCACGAAATGAGATTAACAAATGGACCCGTGATGATCATACCTAACGCATCTCCAGTCATTTATACCACGGCGGCATGCAGAATTCATCCTGCACGTACCCCTTGTTTTAGTCTTCGTAGACATTAAATTACACAACAGTGCGGCGACAGCATTTCAATCAGGTCGGCAGATTACTAGATTATTGCTGTCGAGACACAGCAAATTCCAGACTTATTCGAATAAGCGATCGATACCTCTGTGGATCGATCAAAGACTGTTCTGTGCCATGCGCTGTCAGGCAATTTTTTCGCTGACAGAAAATCTTGGCTCAGTTGGCATCGATCTACAAAGTTACATTCTGCGCCATGCCCTATCAGGGAAAGATCGATAGTGCACTGTCAGACAAATAGATTACTGGTAATAAACATAATAAAGTAGACTTGATCTGAACTTGGAAGAAGAGGACAGAAGATGGACGGCAGCATCCAGTGGCCGGCTTGTGCGTCATGTTGAGTCATAGCAAATTATGGGCGGTCACCGGATCTGATATATCGACGAATAAAAGATGAGGGGTTGCCGACACAGACAGTTGTATTTGGACTTCTCGCGGTTAGAAAAAGGAGCAGAGCTCACATCGATGGGATTGATCCTCCTCAACTAAATGACCATAGAATCGCTTTACTATTATATGCTGCTAGTAGTAACATTTGTAACCTGGTGCATGCATTACTTAATCATGTGGCTCTTAGCCTCTTACCATGTCATCCAGCTAGCTGCAAACCTAATCCACGCAGTTAGAAAACACACACTCATGGACGATTGGTTCGGGTTGATCCTCCTTCACTACAAAGCATATTGTACGTGGATCATGCAACTTCGAACCCTGCATGCAAATACTCTAGTCTACTTAGAGGGCGTAGGCCAGCTCCAAACCCAACCCACCCAGATCACAACCAATGGCTGGCTTGCACACCTCTCCCTCAACCATGGATCGACAGCAACATGAGCTCATGTTCATCTACCAACTTCTGTTGCTACCTGTGTGATATGTGGATGCTGCTCACTGGTCGACGCACGTGGAATTATTTTTCTAGCAGAACGATGGAATTAAGTAATGACATTATTGGAGAGGGAACTTCTCCCCTGAAGCATTTCCTTATCGACTCAGTCTTTTCATTCCCTCCGAAATCTCTATCTGCCATTTGGCCCACTTGAAGTAGAAGGTCTACACCGTCAGAAGATCTCCTAGCTACAGACGACGACTGGCCAGAACAAGCTAGCACTACTCCATCTAGCTTAACAGAAACAAAAGGGTCTCACCAAGCTTACTCGCGATGCAACACATCCTATCCCATCGAAACCAACCGAGATGCTCGCCGTCGCCGTCGGTGTCTAGCTCCTTCCCGTATGCAAGTGGATGGAGCCACGTTGAAAGCGCAGCGCACTGCCATTTTCGGGAAAATGGCCGGGGAAAACGACCCCGCTGCCGAAGCAGCTAGGCCACCGAAAGCGAAGACGAAAGAGGAGTCCCCCTCGCCTCTCCGGCGTCGACGGACCCATCGCCGGCGTTTGCGTGTGTGGTCTCGTAAAGAGAGATGCCTCGACCGGCAGTCAAAAGTTACCTTGGAGGGACGTGCGAGGCGCACATCTTCTTCTACCTTCCGTGCGGAATTCTCGGATTGCCTAATGACCGTACAAGTCTTGTTGGGATCAGCACGGCGATGCTTTCGGGCTTTGGAGGTGTCCCTGCTACCAGTTTTGCATAGTCGAGGTCGTTTTCGCGGCGGTGACGGGCATTTCAGTCTGAGTAGGCACTAACAGACGATACATTACAGACTACGTTTTGATAAGAAATCAGTGCAGCCCTTGTAATTTCGTCTGCCGGTGTATTATTGATACCTGCTGACTTCTCAGCCTTTTAATGAAAGTTCAGGCCGGCGCAAGCCCGCCGTAGTCACCGTCAAAGAAGAAAAGAAATCGGTGCCATCGTAAGAGTTTGCAGAGCGACTTGTTTTCTGATGAGCTCGCGAGAAATTTACACGAATTCCACTTGGCACTTCATCCATGGATCTCTCGCTGTCTTAACTAGGTCGTGGCGGACGGTCAGCAACACTTTGTGAGATGATGAGGCAGAAAATTCTAGTGTAATTTGGCACTGTCCCATTTTAAGCATCGGTAGGCGCCTCGTCGTTGACGGGAACGTCTCCTCCCACTGAAAGCGCATCGCCGGAAATCCTGAAATAAATCCAGGAATAATGCGAGCACCAGGATTTGAACTTTGGTGGGTTGGGGATACCACTGTCGACCTAACCAACTCAACCACAGATTGATTCGCAGTCCGAAAAATCTTGTCTCAAGCTTGTCTCATTGATATGCATACAAAATATTACCACGCGGCGTGCACCACGAAACGGTACTCTCGCGTCGCCCCGCGCGGGCGACTCGAGGGCGTATGCGAGCGCGCCGTCGGGCCACAAACATCTTCGACCCCTCGCCGCTGCTGGAGGCTGGCGCCGGCCAAGTCCGAGCCGCAGCCAAGGATGGCGGCGGCGGGGCCGTCTTGCCCTGGGAGAGGGTATGATCTGGGCTTTGGCCCGCGGTGGTCTTCCCCGGCGCAGCGGCACATTCGGCAGCGAGGCGGCGGCTCGTCAACATCCCTCCGCCCTACGGTGGCTACCGGCTGGCCATGGGGCTCCGAGGCGACGTCCGGCGAGCCTGGCCGATCCAGATCTGGCATCTGCGGGCCTGTAGGGCCGATGGGCCTGGGCAGGCCTCGTCCATTGTTGGTGTTGGCGGCTGGGGTTGCGGCGAGAGGCTAGTCTAGGCAGCTTGGTCGGTGGTGACGGTTCGTTATGCGGCCGACGGCGGTGGCCCGTGCACAAGAGATGGACGTCTTCGATCAGATCTGGGTGAAAACCTGCTATTGGCTATTGCCAATGGCCGACGATGGTGATGTTGTCTGTGTCGTTCCCTTCCTGAAGGCTTCGCCGAGGAGAAGTTCAAGGCCACTCTCTGCTACCTCTGGGGAAAACCCTAGATCAGTAGATCGGATGACGGCGGTTTTCTGGTGTCGTTTTCCCCTTGGGGGCGTCATTCTTGGAGGTGCACACAGGCTCGAGGGACTAGAGGACGGCGTCTTTGCTGGGGCGGTGCTTCATCTTACACATCGATGGTGGCGGATCTCGGCGGCGTGGCGCTGTGGAGGCTCGGCGTGTGATGCGCGAAGATGGACTCGCGGAGAAGGAGGAAGTTGTCTGGCGTCATGGTGGCGTTGATGGCAGAGAGGCCTGGCAAGGTCGGTGCTTCAGTTCTGCTCTGAGGATGGACCGAGTGATGATGGAGGTGACGGCCCTTGCAGTGTGCGGTGCTCACTGAGAGTGTGCCAGACCGGTGTGGGATCCAATCCAGGTAGTGGCTTGGATGGGACACCCGGTTTTAGATGTTAGGTTTTGGTGCGATGTCTGTTTGGTATTAGGCCCGGACACTCGGCACGCCTTCATTAAGGGGATAGGAGTAGCAACGATGTTGCCAAGATGGTGGCTTCAGGCTTATTGATGTATCATCCAAGCAAATCCAAAGCATACTTTCCCTCTAAAGAGTGAAGAAAAAGACTTGGTACATCTAGAATACCGAGTGGATGTGGAATCCTACTTGAATTCCAGCCAGAAAAGGAAACTCGAATCTGGAACTTTCTTACTTCGGCTTGATCAGATACTGGAATCCAATCGGGGAACTTGGTTATTGACCCACTAATCTTTCCCTCTTTCGAGTCCAAGTCTCAAGAGGGCGCTTAGGCCGGGCCCTTCTCCAGAGTTCCAATACCGATATCACTATTTCAATTAGTTGATTGATTTCCCTTAGAATTTCATTCCTCCTCAAGTCCCAGTTTCGGTCAAGTAGTGGCAACTATCATCTGTATCTGGCAGATAAGTTTCACATGCATGAATTGAACTATCGAGATCTTTTCTTACTTGGCAACTAGAGCCTCCCCTTCGGGATTCGAGATTGAAGAAGAGGAAAACTGCTTCTAAAGGGAACTGATCCGAAGTAACAAGTCCTAGACCTAGAATGCAGGTACCCTAGTCTTGAAATATGCCATGAAGAATGAAATCTCTTGTTTTCATTCATATAATAAAAACAGTGATTCTTTCACGGCCACCCCTCAATTCAAGAGTTCCGATTGGATCAACAAGAATCCAATCTGTATGCCAAGAAGAAAAGAAAGGGATTTCATCAAGTGCAGACAAGAAAGATACCGAAATCAGGAATCATGGAAAGCAAATACCTGATTCTATATATATATATATATATATATATATATATATATATATATATATATATATATATATATATATATATATATATAAGGGATATAAGTGCTGGATCTGAACTATTGAAATTAGTGAAAGTGCGGAAAAGCAAGAATGAAGGTTAGGACAGAAAGGGGAGAGGAGAGCCCGGACTTGGAAAACAAGCACCCCTTTTAGGATGCTAGGAAACAAGCAATACTTTCCCATCTTGAACTGAACTGAACAGAGCACAGAGACTAGAATCAGAACTGGAATTCCCTTCTCTGAATTCAAAAGCCCACCCGGACTTGGTTTGAGAAGTAGCTTGTTCAATTTGTCCTTAGCAGAAGCCAAACCTGTTGCCAAGAGATCGAAATTCCAATCAGAAAAGAAGTACTTTGAATCAAGAAATGACATTGCGTAGAAGTGAAGTGAACTAGAGAATTCCAGTCAGAAAAGCAATCGGATACTGAAATCTCTTCTCTGAAAGCTAAAGCTTTACAGATTATAGGAAAGCAAGCACCACGAAGGGCAGTACCCAAACTATAGGTTATCTTGTGTCTGGGCAAGCAAGGTCAAGTAGTGGCATCCTATTACCCTAAATGAAAAGCAAAGTAGGTTATTCAGCCATCCCTCGCGAACAATCAGAAGTCCGAGTTTCCTTAACCAATCTCGCCAATTTATCACTTGACCGACCCAGAGACTAATCTATCGTTGGCCCAGGCAAAGAGTGAGAAAAAGCAGCAAAAGGAGTAGCTTGCAGTGAGGAATGAAAGCTGGTGTTTTACCAACATTCAGCAAGAGAAATCCACTGGAACCTTTTCATCGGACCATAGAAAACATGCTGCTTCCTGTAATAGAGATGACTGCTTCTTTAATGAAGTTGATCGTCAATCTCAAGTGGTAGTGATCGACTCCATGAATATCCTGAACCTGAGAAATGTAGAGTTGCAAACGAGAACTTCCTGTTGTCTCGAATAAGGTCTGCTATTTCTATTCATAACTCTCTGGCTGGAATCGACTAAAAGAGCCCTTGGCGGCAATAAGAGGATTCTAATGATACCCCACAAGTATAGGGGATCAATTGTAGCCTCTTTCGATAAGTAAGAGTGTCGAAACCAACAAGGAGCTAAAGGTAGAACAAATATTCCCTCAAGTTCTATCGACCACCGATACAACTCTATGCACGCTTAACGTTCGCTTTACCTAGAACAAGTATGAAACTAGAAGTACATTGTAGGTGTTTTTGGATAGGTTTGCAAGATAATAAAGAGCGCGTAAATAAAAAGTAGGGGCTGTTTAGATAAAGAAGCAATAAAGTTAGTATAGCGAGTGTGGAAAAGTGGTGGTAGGAGTTGCGAAATTGTCCCTAAGCAATTGACTACTTTATTAGATCGATAGCAAGTTTTATGTGGGAGAGGCCACTGCTAGCATGTCATCCCTGACTTGGAATTCTATGCACTTATGATTGGAACTATTAGCAACCATCCGCAACTACTAACGTTCATTAAGGTAAAACCCAACCATATCATTAAGATATATCGGTCCCCCTTCAATCCCGTATGCATCAATTTCTATGCTAGGTTGAAGCTTCTGTCACTCTTGCCCTCCAATACATAGTCCTATCAACATACAACTAACCCTATGGTGTGATCCACGCGCGCACTCATATGATGGGCACCAAAGGACAGCAACATAACCACAAGCAAATTAAACCAATCATAGCAATTCACCAATCACCGAAAGGACAATGAAAATCTACTCAGACATCATAGGATGTCAACACATCATTGAATAATAATATGAAGCATAAAGCACCATGTTCAAGTAGAGGGTACAGCGGGTTGAGGGAGAGTGGACCGCTGTAGATAGATGGGGGAAGGTGATGGAGATGTTGGTGAAGATGACGGAGTTGTTGGTGAAGATTGCAGTGATGATGATGGCCCCCGGTGGCACTCCGGCGCCACCGGAAGCGAGGGTGAGAGAGCCCCCCTTCTTCTTCTTCTTGCTTGACCTTCTCCCTAGATGGGAGGAGGGTTTCCCCTCTGGTCCTTGGTCTCCATGGCGTGGGAGGGGCGAGAGCCTCTCCGAGATTATGTCTCTCTGTCTCTCTCTGTTTCTGCGTTCTAGATTCTGACCGTTCACCGTTTCTTGTATTCCCAGAGATCCGTAACTCTGATTGGGCTGAATTTTAGACACGATCTCTATCCGGATATTAGCTTTATTGCGGCGAAAGAAGGGCACCAACTGCCTTACGGGATGGCCACGAGGGCCCAGGGCGCACCTGACACCCAGGGGCGCGCCCCCCTACCTTGTGGCCCCCTCGGGCATCATCTCGCGTTGATTCTTCTCCCCAAAAATCACATATATTCCAAAAAAATCTCCATTAGTTTTTATCCTATTTGGACTCCGTTTGATATGGATTTTCTGCGAAACAAAAAACATGCAACAAACAGGAACTGACACTGGGCACTAGATCAATATGTTAGTCCCAAAAATAGTATAAAAAGTTGCCAAAAGTATACGTAAGTTGTATAATATTGGCATGGAACAATAAAAAATTATATATACGACAGAGACGTATCAGCATTCCCAAGCTTAATTCCTGCTCGTCCTCGAGTTGGTAGATAATAAAAAAGATAATTTTTGATGTGGAATGCTACCTAGCATAATCTTGATCACATAATCTAATCATGGCATGAATATTAAGACACGAGTGATTCAAAGCAATACTCTATCATTTGACATTAAGGCAATAATACTTCAAGCATACTAATAAAGCAATCATGTCTTTTCAAAATAACATGGCCAAAGAAAGTTATCCCTACAAAATCATATAGTCTGGCTATGCTCCATATTCACCACACAAAATATTCAAATCATGCACAACCCCGATGACAAGGCGAGCAATTGGTTCATACTTTTTAACGCGCTTCAGCCTTTTCAACCCTCACGCAAGACATGAGCGCAAGCCATGGATATAGCACTATAGGTGGAATAGAATATGATGGTGGAGGTTGTGTGGAGAAGACAAAGAAGGAGAAAGTCTCACATCGACGCGACTAATCAACGGGCTATGGAGATGCCCATCAATTGATGTCAATGTGAGGAGTAGGGATTGCCATGCAACGGATGCACTAGAGCTATAAGTGTATGAAAGCTCAAACTGAAACTAAGTGCGTGCGCATCCAACTTGCTTGCTCATGAAGACCTAGGGCATTTGAGGAAGCCCATCGTTGGAATATACAAGCCAAGTTCTATAATGAAAATTCCCACTAGTATATGAAAGTGATAACTCAAGAGACTCTCTATATGAAGATCATGGTGCTACTTTGAAGCACAAGTGTGGAAAAGGATAGTAACATTGCCCCCTTTTTTTGGCGGGCTTCTTTGGCCCCCCTTTTTTATTTAGGCTTCTTTGGCCTCTTTTTTTGTGGGGCAATGCTCTAATAATGATGATAATCACACTTTTATTTACTTACAACTCGATACTAGAACAAAGATATGACTCTATATGAATGCCTCCGGCAGTGTACCGGGATGTGCAATGATCTAGCGTAGCAATGACATCAAAAAACGGACAAGCCATGAAAACATCATGCTAGCTATCTTACGATCATGCAAAGCAATATGACAATAAATGCTCAAGTCATGTATATGATGATGATGGAAGTTGCATGGCAATATATCTCGGAATGGCTATGAAAATGCCATGATAGGTAGGTATGGTGGCTATTTTGAGGAAGATATAAAGAGGTTTATGTGTGATAGAGCGTATCGTATCACGGGGTTTGGATGCACTGGCGAAGTTTGCACCAACTCTCAAGGTGAGAAAGGGCAATGCACGATACCGAAGAGGCTAGCAATGATAGAAGGGTGAAAGTGCGTATAATCCATGGACTCACATTAGTCATAAAGAACTCATATACTTATTGCAAAAGTTTATTAGCCCTCGAAGCAAAGTACTACTACGCATGCCCCTAGGGGGATAGATTGGTAGGAAAAGACCATCGCTTGTCCCCGACCGCCACTCATAAGGAAGACAATCAATAAATACCTCATGCTCCAACTTCGTTACATAAGGTTCACCATACGTGCATGCTACGGGAATCACAAACTTCAACACAAGTATTTCTACAATCCACAAATACCCACTAGCATGACTCTAATATCACCATCTTTATATCGCAAAACTATTGCAAGGAATCTAACATATCATATTCAGTGATCCACAAGTTTTATGTAGGATTTTATGACTAACCATGTGATTGACCAATTCCTGTCATCTCTCTAAATAGATATAAGTGAAGCAAGAGAGTTTAATTCTTTCTACAAAAGATATGTCCACGCTCTAACAAATATAAGTGAAGCAAAAGAGCATTCTACAAATGGCGGTTTTCTATGTGAAGAGAAACAGGCAATCTAGACTTCAAATGATATAAGTGAAGCACATGAAGCATTCTATAAAGCCATACTCAAAAGATATAAGTGAAGTGCAATGAGCATTATATATATAAACCAAGGACTATCTCATACCAGCATGGTACATAAAAGGAAAGTGAAAACTAAATGCAAAAGACGCTCCAAGATTTGCACATATCGCATGAACGAAACAAATCCGAAAACATACCGATATTTGTTGAATAAAGAAGGGATGCCTTCCGGGGCATCCCCAAGCTTAGACGCTTGAGTATCCTTGAATATTTACTTGGGGTTCCTTGGGCATCCCCAACTTGAGCTCTTGCCTCTCTTCCTTCTTCTCACATCGAGACCTCCTTGATCCTCGAACACTTCATCCACACAAAACTTCAACAGAAAGCTCGGTAAGATCCATTAGTATAATAAAGCAAATCAACACTCTAAGTACCGTTGAAAACCAATTCATATTTTGTTTTTGCATTGTATCTACTGTAATATAAATTTTCCATGTCTTAATCCACTGATATAAATTGATAGTTTCATCAAAACAAGCAAACTATGCATCAAAAACAGAATCTGTCTTAAACAGGACAGTCTGTAATAATCTGAACATTCACCATACCTCTGGTACTCAAAAAATTCTGCCAAAATTAGGAAAAATAAAAAATTTGTATAGAAAGACAGTGCAAAAAGGTTCAGAACCGTTTGACGTTCCAGTAAAAAATGTAAAATCGCGCACTACAGCCAAAGTTTCTGTCCTGCACCGCATAGACCAACAAGTAGTCTAAAACATCCTAAAGGCAAACCTCGGCACATTATTTTTATTTTTAAACTTTATAAAATCACACAACAGAAATAAATGACTCTCTAAAACTTCTGGGTTGTCTCCTTGGCAGCGCTTTCTTTAAAGCCATTAAGCTAGGCATATAGTGCTCAAGTAATGGATCTACCCGGATCCCAAGGTATATCAAAGCCAATTTTAATTAACAATGATTTGTAATTTAGTAGTGAGCACAAAGTAAAATATATCAAGCAATGACGAAATCTAACTCTCTTCTTATGCATCGGCATGTCATAGAAGAACAATTTATGAACACATAGTAAAGACCAATGCATAGTATAAACAGTTTCTTGCAATTTTATCGTGTTGGAAACATAGAGAGTTGGAGATATAGTTCCTCTTTCATAATAATTGCAAGTAGGAGCAGCAAGCACATGCATATTATATTCATCAAAATCATCATGTGCAACAGTAAAAGACAACCCATCAATATAATCCTTAATAAGGGAAAACTTCTCCAATATAGTGTAGTCGAGAGAATTCAAAAAGATAATAGGACTATCATGCGTGGGTGCAATAGCAACAATTTCAAGTTTAACATAAGGAACTATAGCAAGTTCATCTCTATAAGCATAATTCATATTGGCATCTTGGCCACAAGCATACCAAACATCATTAAAAAGGGATATTTCAAAAGAATCAACGGGATCATAACAATTATCATAGCAATCATCCATCGGTAAGCACGAAGGGAAATTAAACAATGTATGAGTTGAAGAGTTAATATCATTAGAAGGTGGACACGGGTGATCAATCCGCTCTTCCTCCTTTTGTTCTTCGCTCTCCTCCTCATCTTTTTCATCCAATGAGCTCACAATGTCATTAATTTCTTCTTCCATAGACTCCTGCAAAATATTAGTCTCTTCTTGGACAGCGGAGGAGTCCTCAATATATGGTTTAACATATGCATTAGAAGCATAATTATCATAACAATATTCAAGTATGGCAAATTTTTCAGATTTGTAGAGAGTAGCATCATACTTTTCAAGCAAAGAAGCAATATCATAAGCACCCTTAAAAGCAACAAATTCTTCAATTTGTTGAACATCATAGTAATTATAAACACCCTTAGCATACGAAGATACCATTCCATTATTACTAAACTCACATTGGTAGGGAAGGTGTTTCTTAGGGTTTTCAGAACAACAAGTAACACCATATATTTCACATAAATTCCAAGCATAGCATTGCAAACAATGAATTTGATCCAGTAAAAGTTTCCCTTTTTGGGATAAGCGGCGTCACACATAACAAGCATGCACATCTAAAGATTTTCCCTCAACTAAGCTAGTTGGGGTTTTAGCACGAGCACAAAGGGATCGAAGATGATCCAAGTAAAAAGCTTCAGGAGTGTGATAGATTTTGAGTGGTTCTTCAACCATGGTGCAGTAGGTACAACTATTTTTTTTGGTATTTTGCGTTTCCTACCCATAACTAAAGATAGAAAACAACTAAAAACAGCAAATAAAAATTACTTAGTGATAAAGCAAACAAGCACACACGAGAATATTCACCCCATGCTATAACTCCTCGGCAACAGTGCCAGAAAAAGGTCTTGATAACCCACAAGTATAGGGGATCAATTGTAGCCTCTTTCGATAAGTAAGAGTGTCGAACCCAACGAGGAGCTAAAGGTAGAACAAATATTCCCTCAAGTTCTATCGACCACCGATACAACTCTACGCACGCTTAACGTTCGCTTTACCTAGAACAAGTATGAAACTAGAAGTACATTGTAGGTGTTTTTGGATAGGTTTGCAAGATAATAAAGAGCGCGTAAATAAAAAGTAGGGGCTGTTTAGATAAAGAAGCAATAAAGTTAGTATAGCGAGTGTGGAAAAGTGGTGGTAGGAGTTGCGAAATTGTCCCTAAGCAATTGACTACTTTATTAGATCGATAGCAAGTTTTATGTGGGAGAGGCCACTGCTAGCATGTCATCCCTGACTTGGAATTCTATGCACTTATGATTGGAACTATTAGCAACCATCCGCAACTACTAACGTTCATTAAGGTAAAACCCAACCATATCATTAAGATATATCGGTCCCCCTTCAATCCCGTATGCATCAATTTCTATGCTAGGTTGAAGCTTCTGTCACTCTTGCCCTCCAATACATAGTCCTATCAACATACAACTAACCCTATGGTGTGATCCACGCGCGCGCTCATATGATTGGCACCAAAAGACAACAACATAACCACAAGCAAATTAAACCAATCATAGCAATTCACCAATCACTGAAAGGACAACAAAAATCTACTCAGACATCATAGGATGGCAACACATCATTGGATAATAATATGAAGCATAAAGCACCATGTTCAAGTAGAGGGTACAGCGGGTTGCGGGAGAGTGGACCACTGTAGATAGATGGGGGAAGGTGATGGATATGTTGGTGAAGATGACGGAGGTGTTGGTGAAGATTGCGGTGATGATGATGGCCCTCGGTGGCACTCCGGCGCCACCGGAAGCAAGGGGGAGAGAGCCCGCCCTTCTTCTTCTTCTTCCTTGACCTTCTCCCTAGATGGGAGGAGGGTTTCCCCTCTGGTCCTTGGTCTCCATGGCATGGGAGGGGCGAGAGCCCCTCCGAGATTGGATCTGTCTCTCTGTCTCTCTCTCTGTTTCTGCGTTCTAGATTCTGGCCCTTCACCATTTCTTAAATTTCCCGGAGATCCATAACTCCGATTGGGCTGAATTTTGGACACGATCTCTATCCGGATATTAGCTTTCTTGCGGCGAAATAAGGGCACCAACCACCTTACGGGGTGGCCATGAGGGCCCAGGGCGCACCTGACCCCCTGGGGCGCGCCCCCTGCCTCGTGGCCCCCTCGGGCATCGTCTCGCGTTGATTCTTCTTCCCAAAAATCACATATATTTTAAAAAAAATCTCCGTCAGTTTTTATCCCATTTGGACTCCGTTTGATATGGATTTTCTGCAAAAGAAAAGACATGCAACAAACAGGAACTGGCACTGGGCACTAGATCAATATGTTAGTCCCAAAAATAGTATAAAAAGTTGCCAAAAGTATATGAAAGTTGTATAATATTGGCATGGAACAATCAAAAATTATATATACGACAGACGTATCACCTAACCACTACACGGTTCGAAATATCAATCGAATGATACCTCAATTGAACCTGTTGAGTCAGTTATTGGAAAGATATCACTATCAGCCTCACAACAATCTTTAGGAAAATGCAGACACAGTAGTTTTTTCAAAACTTGTTCAGACACCGCAAGCAACTACCAGTATCGTTCTTCTATAGAAATGACCTTCGTTGCCGAAGTTATAGACAAACAATTCTATAGGGGACTTGGACTAGCAACACATTTCTCCAAATATGAAATTCAATTCACCCGACATCAAAGAGAAGCTCAAGCTCGGGATCAAAGATCAGCTACAGATCGGGCTGGCATTCATCATAGTCGGCAGCTTACTTTTGACTAAAACATTTACTTTGCACTACATCCATAAGAATATGATGGAAAATGACTGCAACACAATCAATTTCTCCCTTCCTCTGTGCGCGTATGGTATATAGTTCAATGAGAAACAATGCTTTCTGATATTCACGAATTGGATTTGAACCAATGTCCCCCGACTCCTCTACCGAATAAGGATTGTGATTCACATTTCCTTGTTTTCTTTCTAGCTGCCCGTATGGGTGGCTGCTATCATCCCCTTTTGATAGCTTCTTATCCGCATCCGCGAGCATAAGCGGAATAGCCTGAACAATCATAGCGATTACCTCAACCCTTGTCTTTCCTTTAGCTCCGCTCGGTGGGGGAACCCAATGTACCAATTCTTTCACTCGACCCTGCTCCTTCTTCTTTCTCATTTGCCTCTTTCCTCCCTCCTGCTCCCCCCAACTGTCACTCTATGGCAAAGCTAAAGCTTTCCTGGCGCTTGGTGAATAATCTTTCTATAGGGACAATAAAAGCCCAGTTTTGACCTTGCTGCATATAACATCTAGCATTTCATGTGTCTGAATGTAACAGCCAATAATCTGGTTTGCAAACCTATCTTTGCCCTCCTCGACTGCGGGAGCCCTCCATCGTTGCAGTACAATAGACGTGAATTTCAAGCATAGCTTACTGGACATACGGTCAAGAACTTCTTGCAGCCTTCGAAAGAAGACTTTAGACATGACGCCAACACCTATGATAGGAATGCCGAATAGTATATCATCTGTGTAGCGAGCGAAATAGACATAGTTGGTAGAATCCCCATTCTCCTCTTGGGCCATAGCACCGAATTGCAAGTCGAGTTGATGCAGGAATGATTGAATCAAAACAGGCGAGATCGGTGATCCTTGTGGAAGGCCGACTTCACTGTTTGAGTAGTCATTCCCTTTCTTAGAAAGTATCGGTGTCTTGAGTAAGTAATTGATGAGGTCAATGAGAGGAGTGTTATCTTTACCTAAGAGCTTAGACAAATGTTCAAGTAGTAACCGATGGTCTATGCTATCGAAACACTTGACCATGTCCACCTGAACCATATAATCCATAGACGGCAATTGAGTTAATGCACGGAAGAAGGGACAAGAACTTTGCGGAAGCCCTGCGCAGATGGGAAAATTCGTGGATCTAATGAGTCATTGAGTAGCTCTGCGAAGCAGTTAGTATAAGTCGATCGGCTGCCGCCGGTTGAGTGATAGGCCTACCTAAATGCTCCCGGCCTTTTCTTTGGTCTACAGGACCTAAACTACTCACTTGCCAAACTGCCTATTCATATGCCCTTTCCTGAACCACTTTGCTAGTTCTATACACCTGCCAAGATGCTTCTATTGCTTGTTACATATTTGATACTGCTCACTATAATGGAATAGCTTTGTACTCAGTACATGATTGCTTTATAGCATCTGTAGCTTATGCAAACAAATTCCCTTAGAGTGGCAGCTTTTCAATGTCTAGCTAGTCCACTGCATCTTATAAATTGTATAGTTATTCAGAACCTCTTCCTTCGAGCTCCTATGGAAGACCTTGGCCGCACGCGCCTTAGGCGATTTCTTTTTGCTTTAGTTTAGAATTAGTCTTTAATTTAGGCCGCAGGTTTCTACAAATTAGGTTAGGCCAAGATATTTGAACTTGTGCAAACTAACCAGTTCTCCCATTTTTCCCTGTGGATCGATACTCGAAGTACTACACGATAGGTCATGCTTTGCCTTTTGCAGATGTTAGTACAGTCCTATTTCAATCAAAAAGTAGAGTCCTATTTTCAAGTACAGACCACCGCTTTCTTTTTCTTTGGACTGAAGACCCGCCTGAGTTGATAGTGCTGACTTCCCACCCGAGACTGACTTGCTTACCTCTGCACCAACAGCTTAAATAGTAGAATTTATAACACTCCATTCTCCTATAGATAGCCTAGAATCGGAACTAGAATATGTGCCCGACTTACCTATTTCCAAGATAGTTACTCAACTTTGATCGCCGCTTGACACTCTCGTAGTAGATCATAAGAGAAGTATTCTTTAAAGAAATTCGTATAGAAAGATGGACTAGATCGAGACCTTGGCTTCAAACAATCGATTGAATCTGGATTCCTTTGCTTATCCTGCCTAGCTATAGTCTCTCTTGTGCCTTCGGCAGTAAAAGTGAAAGATTTCTGTATCAGCAGTTTGTTTCCCCATTTGCTCAATGAACGCATAAAACCCATTCCCTCACCGTATCAAAAGATCAAGCAGAAGAGTCCTCTTCTTCAAGAAGAGTTTTTCATTTCACTCTTCCACAGCAATGCCCGGGCAATAAAACAATATGATCAAAACAATATCATAGCAAACGTTATGTGCTGGTTGGATAGAGCAATCAGTAGTTGACGTTCGAGCCAATCTTCTCTCTAGTAGACTTTAGATTCAGTCGTTCGTTTTTTTTTTTGAATTGACATAGAGAAATCTTTCTCGCGTTCCCTTAATTCAGGAATAGGTGGCGAAGGCTACTTGTTCCTTGTATATATATAATGGAAAGGGGTTATTTTTCCTTTACAACAATAAGAGTTGATTCCCTTGCTTGTAGTTTTGGATCGATTCCATGTATTTCACATATTTAAGAGTGGTTAGGAGAGAGAATCAATGTTTGTGGGAGAGGGAAAGAAAGATCAGGGGAAGCGGGGTAGAGGAATTGGTCAGCTCATCAGGCTCATGACCTGAGGACTGCATGTTCGGATCCTGTCCCCACCTAATCACGTCAGATACTTGTACGAGTCCTGATCTCCTGGGATCAGCAGACAGTCTTACTAGCGATGAGTAAACAAAGTCGTTAGGAAAGCTATAGATAGGTATCAAGGCACAACCGAACTGACAAGTAAGTTTCGAAGACTTCCACCTATTAATGTTCTTTTTATTTTTTTGCTGCTCGTCTCGCCGTAAGTTATTAACCAGCAGCAAATGTGACAACCTTCAATTCAAGTCACAAAACCTTGAATTTGAAACAGAAGCTAGGGTGCTTGATGTACAAGGTTTTGATTTTATTTTAGGCATTGACTGGTTGTCAAGTTTTGGTCAAATGAGAGTTGACTGGAGTGAAGGAATGCTGAAACTCAAGCATAAAGGCAATCAAGATCTTACAAGTAGGGAAACTACCTCGCATTGGGGACAACATAGTATCCGGTAAGCCTTCTCGAAAGAAAAGGCCCCTATGAATACTAGTCCACTTGTCATTCTTGGGTCCCTACTTCTCAAGAAAAGTCAACTATCGCTTTCCCTACTTTCAAGAACTTCAAACTAGTCACTTCAATCGCTTTTGATCTCTTCCGTTTCGCTTTGCTTTCCAGTTTCCTTTTACAATCATCATCTCCTTCACTGAAACATGCTTCAAACCACTCACGTTTTGGAAAATCGAATGTACAATCTATCTTCTTATCCCGTAAGGAGCCAATGGAGTTCGAGGTTAGGGGTTACAGACTTCTAGAACAGAGCACTGAATACCAAGTCAAGGTGGATGCATCAGAGAATGCAGATATCTAAAGGCTGAAGCAAGTAGATATAGGTTAGGGTCCACTCGATATATAGCACAAGGTGTAGCAAAGGGAAGAGAATTGAGACTACTTCTTGGGTATTGCGATGGACCTTGTTTCAAGTTCTAAGAAGAAGAATACTAGATTGACTCTAGAAGAGAGAGAAGGATAGATAGTATAGATGATATATGCGGCTTGTATGTATCAATTGACGGGTTTATGCTAGATGAGAAAAAAGTATCAAGAAGTTCTTCCACTGCTTCCAGTTGGATAAAAAGAAAGGAATAGGGATCCATACCTTTTTCTCATGACCCGAGGGCTTCTTGTTGTTGGTTGCATTCCACTAGCTTGCTTTCCGTCTTGCCTTTGCCGGAGGCATAGGTTGAGCTTTAGCAATAGCCGACAGTTAGGGAACCCAAGAAAGGAGGAGCGAGCTAAAGAAGGACTATTACTACCACCGAACCCAAGGCAAAGCGAAAGAAGGTAAACCGAACCACAACTACCTATGAGTTCAGAGTGGCCAAGAGGATGAATAGGTTATTCTAATGACCATAGGAATAAGGAAGACTCGTTCGCTTTAAAGCAGCAAGACCAGAAAAATTTCCTTCGCTAACCTGTTGGCTTAGTGAATAGTTCTGCCTTCATTGAAGAAGAGACCTATTTTCCATTTTCAAAGTAGATTCTAGAAAAGTGGCCTTAATAAACAACTGTTCTTTCCAAGGAAAGAGAGAAAGAAGTCAAAAAGCGGGGGATCACTTAATAATAAATTCTAAATATTGTTCAAAACTCAAAGTACCACAGATTCAATAGAATGAAATGGTTAACTAAGAATGAGAGAGTGAAAAAGCGGAGTAATAAACAAGGAGTGGCTTGCTATTTATGATGACGAAGAGTTGGTACAAGCCAACTTCAGGAATGACCCTGCGATGAAAGCAATCTACATCTACATGATTCCAAGATGGTAACAGATATAAAGTCAAAGTGCTATGGAACGCATGGTGAACAACCTGCGGGAGCACGGTAATCCCGACGAGTAGGATCCATAGGAACTCAGGCAGAAGTACTGCCTCCTTGATTGGATTGCACATGTCAACTGGCTTTTCAGTGACCTAAAAAGACGAAGCCCCTCTCCTCCCTCTGTAACTAGAGAGGTAGGAAAACCTGAGTTTAGAGCCACCTCGATTCAGGATGTCGAAACACCAACCGGATCGGAAACCTCATCCTAAACTTACTTCGGAATAAGTTCGAGCTTCCATTTCAATGTGTCTTTCCAAAAATCTTTGGTATGCCTTTTCCTGGTCAAAAGGTTTGTTTGGGAAAGCTTCTAAATCTAGGGTTCAATCTCTCCAAAAAACCCCTGGGGTAGGATAGTAAAGAGCTGATTCTAGGGAAAGCTAGGATTTCACTATTCTCTCAGCCATCGAGTTGGAGTAGTTAACCTTCTATATGCCATGGAAGAATACACATAAGCATTAGTTCTTGCCCTTCCAGTGTAAGTGGCAGATCAAACTTGATCTAGTTCCACACATTGCCTTTTCCCTTATATGTCGTGGCAGGCGAGCTCCCTTCTGGTAAAAAGGATTTGAGTGGAAGATTGAGCACCCCTTAACATTTAGAAGTATCCTTTTCAACAGTTAGAAACCTTTCTATTCTATGGCGGCTCAGTTGAGGGCAGACACAACAGGTCACGAAGAGCTAGAGGATATAGAATTCCTATTTACCGGGAACGGAAGGAAACATTGGCTCTTCCGAGATCTTATGTAAGGAATACTAGAAAAAGTAGAGCAAAAAGATCTACAAAACTCCACAAGAAATGTCTTTCCCGCAGAAGACTCTAACTCCTCATAGCATTACATCAATCTGCAAATATCGAATGATGCCTCGACAGATTCAGCCATCCATTCAGCTTTGAAATCAGAGACAAGGAAAACTTCATAGAAGCGCCGCAGATCAATATAGAGATGCAAACCAATATCCTTTTCCTGGTGGGCTCTGAAGTACTCGTATTTTGCGTAAGGCATTGCTACCTCTTGAGCACCGCGTTGGTTTTCCCTTGAAGAGGAAAGGGTGATGCAGCAAAGTAGCGTAAGTATTTCCCTCAGTTTTTGAGAACCAAGGTATCAATCCAGTAGGAGACCACATGCAAGTCGCCTCATACCTACATAAACAAATAAGAACCTTGCAGCCAACGCGATAAAGGGGTTGTCAATCCCTTCACAGCCACTTGCAAAGGTGAGATCTGATAGAGATGATAAGATAATATTTTTGGTATTTTTACGATAAAGATTGAAAGTAAAGAATGCAAAATAAACGGCGACAGAAATAGCTAGTTGAAGGGAGATTTGTATGATAGAAAATAGACCTGAGGGCCATAGGTTTCACTAGTGGCTTCTCTCAAGATAGCATAAGTATTACAGTGGGTGAACAAATTACTGTCGAGCAATTGATAGAATAGTGCATAGTTTGAGAATATATAGGCATGATCATGTATATATGCATCACGTCCGCAAGAAGTAGACCGAAACGATTCTACATCTACTACTATTACTCCACACATCGACCGCTATGTAGCATGCATCTAGAGTATTAAGTTCATAAGAATAGAATAACGCATTAGGCAAGATGACATGATGTAGAGGGATAAACTCAAGCAATATGATATAAACCCCATCTTGTTATCATCGATGGCAACAATACAATACGTGTCGTTTCCCCTTCTGTCACTGGGATCGAGCACCGCATGATTGAACCCAAAGCTAAGCACTTCTCCCATTGCAAGAAAGATCAATCTAGTAGGCCAAACCAAACTGATGATTCGAAGAGACTTGCAAAGATATCAAATCATACATAAAAGAATTCATAGGAGATTCAAATATTGTTCATAGATAATCTTGATCATAAACCCACAATTCAACGGATCCCAACAAACACACCGCAAAAAGAGTTACATCGAATAGATCTCCAAGAAGATCGAGGAGAACTTTGTATAGAGATCCAAAGAGAGAGAAGAAGCCATCTAGCTAATAACTATGGACCCGAAGGTCTGAGGTAAACTACTCACACATGATCGGAGAGGCTACGGTGTTGATGTAGAAGCCCTTCGTGATCGATGCCCCCTCCGGCGGAGCGCCAGAAAAGGCCCCAAGAAGGGGTCTCATGGGTACAAAGAGTTGCGGCGGTGGAAATAGGGTTTCGTGGTGCTCTTGGATGTTTTCAGGGTATATGAGTATATATAGGCGAAGGAAGTCGGTCAGGGGAGCCACGAGGGGCCCACAAGGGTGTGGGACGCGCCCGGGGGGCAGGCGCGCCTCCCTGCCTCGTGGCCTCCTCATTCGTTTCTTGACGTCCACTCCAAGTCCTCTGGATCATATTTGTTCCAAAAATAACTCTCCCGAAGGTTTCATTCCGTTTGGATTCCGCTTGATATTCCTTTTCTGTGAAAGACCGAAATAGGCAAAAAAACATCAATTTGCATTGGGCCTTGGGTTAGTAGGTTAGTCCCAAAGATAATATAAAAGTGAATAATAAAGCCCATTAAACATCCAAAACAGAATATATAATAGCATGGAACAATCAAAAATTATAGATACATTGGAGACGTATCAGGCCTCGTGTCAAAAAACTTCCAACCATGTCCTCCTACCTCGCCCATTTGCGGAGATCATCTACATTTTGCTCCATGTCGAGCTCCAGCCGGCCCAAACGTTTTCCTTCGAGAAGGCATAAAATCGCTTTCTTTCTGTAGGGAGGACGGATGATTCAAGTAAGGGCTGAGAGCCTACATATCACTGAGATGGGCCAAGGAAGAAAAAGCACCTACTATTCATTAATTGAAATTCTCTTTGCTTAGAGCCCTTGTGTTTCGAATAGAAAAGCACTGGAGATATCTATGGAACTGTTGTTTTTCTTAGGGCAAGCTAGCAGATAGAAGTAATCTATCTGGTTAGCCAGGCGAAGCATTTAGGGTTCAGTGCCTGGTTTCAAGTGTTCTTCTTCATCGTTTGGCACTTCACTTTTTGTTGAGTAATCCAATGGCCTCATGACACATGCACATCTTTTGGTGCTGTCGCCTTACTAGTGACTAGCTCAAGTGCATTTGATCGCAAAAAAGACTGCATTGGCTCCGGGTTAAATCTACAGGGGGCATCCAAATCAAATGCGAAAGAAAGGAAAACATTTATGTTTCTTCTGCTTCAGTGCCGCGATACACTCAGGATGTTTACGATACATACCCATTAATTTCTCTAACTTCTCGTCGTTCACCCCTAGCTATGCCCGCTTCTATGAAATTCCAAATTATGCTTGCAAGCTCATCAGAGCTAGGAAACTCTTTGTCAGTGATTTCATCCCTACCAAGCAGGTACACTCTAATGTATACACCCTTTAAGAAAAGAAATCCTTCTCATATTCTGCTGCTTTTTTGATTCATTTTATCCCAATAATAGCATAAACATCATATATTTATTCTTGCAAGCTCAAGTGCTTGATTGTTGACAAATTCTTCTCTCAGCAGGGCACCTCAGGTACCTGTCTGTAGTTTCCTGTCTTGAAGGGGGCGACGCAGCTATTTTCTTTAACAACACATCATTCAACGAAGTTTTTTCGTTATTTGGTCATCACTAAAAAGTCTATAGTGATAAAGTGAGCCTATTGTATTAAGTTTAGAGGATTCTCCTAACGTGATGAGTTTAGTTTATCACTTTTAAAGATCACTAGTGGCAATGGTACTTCCTTTTATGCAACAACTCCTGTATGTACCATTTGGTAATTGGAGTTTGATCAGACCATGGATCCTTATATACAAAACATACTTGGCCAACTAAGGCCCAGTAGTCCAATGTCCGATATATTATCGTCAGCTGAGGAGGTGTTTGGCAAGGGTGTGACCGTTGTTTTTGGGACAATGTTCAAGCAGGAGGCCATGAATCTGTCTAGTCTCGCCATGGGGGGTGAGTTTATCTCATTGCTCCTTTCCGGTGTAAAGCCGATCACTGAGGTTTATGTCTATCAAACCGAGCTCTTGAACCCAATGTTTGGAACATCAACGTCCCTCTCCAGTCGTAATCAGGATTTGATCTATCATGAAGTTTTAGTGCCACATAAGATCCATGGCATGTTATCTGTCGGTGCAGCGGCTTTGGGTTGTCAGAAAAAAACTAAGAGCTTAAGTAATTCCTCAGTTTAGTATAGGGTGTCCAGGGAGAGCTACTGAAGGGAAGGTGGGCGAACCCACACGAGTGAAAACCCTACTTTATTAGTCATCAATGCGATTTCTCGCACTTTTTGATACCTCCGAGGGGGTACACTTTAAAGGCATGAAAACGTGCCTTATAGTCATGTTGGACGAGGCTAGGCGGTGAATGCAACGCTGGGAAGTTTTGTCCCGGTTCGAGAGATTGAGCGAGCCAACCAATTCGATGTTTTGAATGGCCAAAGAATAGGTGTTTAATCCTCTTACCAATTGAGGTTTCGCACAACTTTTTGACTAGGGCTTCAGAAAGGTTGTAGTTTCACGAGGAGCCCATAAAGCGACTTGTTTTACCTATGGGATGTGAAGATTGGCTCTATACCTGACACAAATTTATTTAAGAACAGTGATGAAAGAAATCAATTTATGAGAGACCATATTTCTGTTGTTTCGGTACAACTCAAGATCAGTTAAGGAAATAGGGAATAACAGTAGTGAAAAGAATAGAAATAGCATGACCCTTGCTTGGGACTTCTTTCTTCTATCTCTACAGAGATGACCAGGAAGCAAATGAGAAAGGGACTTCTTTTTTACTACGGTCAAACTATGATCAAACTCTCTAATCATACTTCCGTGTGAAAGACCGTCCTAGGCGTGAGTGCAAATGTGTCAAGGCGTTCTAAGTGCCATAGACGAATGCTTCTTGGCAAAATAAATGGTATGACACGACCTCCTAGCTTTGGTTTGCAATATGCCTATAGGAACTAGGTATAATCATAATCATATTTCAAAACCGGAGGAGAGTTTGGGTTTGGATCACAGACGATCGGAGATTTTGGATTGAGATGGATGGTTTTGCTTGAAGTTACGAGTCGGGTAATGCTAAGTTGAATTGGCTGATCCGTTTCATCCTCTTTCGGCAAAAGAAGTTGGACTTTAGTTAGCTAAAAAATAAGTACCAGCAGCCTGTTTGTGCCCTTTGAGTCTATAGCCACCAAATCTAAAGATTCCTTAAGTTGTCGTATGGCTTCTTTTTCTTCTTTTGTCAATGATCAGTGACAATGAATGCTACGAATGTTCGCTTCCACTAATGTCGTATAAGAATTGTGAGGTGTCCATAGCTTCCCGGAAAGAAGAAGAGCCATTGTCGTTTCGTGACCGATATGAATGCACATATTTACCCTCGCCTCAGGAAATACCACCAGTAGAGTCTGTAGAAGGTGTCGTTCAGGAGAGATGCTGGGCTCTAGATATGCGAGTGATATACCCGCCCTCGGTCATGACCTGGGTTGAAGAAGGAATCTAGGTTCTTGGAAGCAAAGAAAGAACTCTGGTATTCCGACCTTATCTTTTTGCTCAAAGAACGAATCAAACCCCTTGTCGAAGCCCTTTATGATAGATAACCCTGGATCGAGTCAGATTTGGGGCGGCTGAACCCACTTAAGCTGAAGCCTTAATAGATGTCGACAGTAAGGTGAGAAGAGCTGATCGAACCTACCAAGCAACGGTTAGTTGTGCGGTGTACATACAGGCTGGTTTCGCCATTAGCAATGAATTGGATTTATTAGTAAGGGAATGAATGAAGCGGACCGGAAAGAAGATGGATTTTGGAATAGAAAGAATTCCTCTTCTAGGTTTCTGCTTCAAGTAGTAAGCAAATGATCCTACCTGTTAATGGTTGAAGACCTTGACGGCCTCTAGTTTTTCTATCTAGTTTTATAGCCTAGCGCGAACGAATAAGCTTAAACAAATGGTTTCTTTAGAAATGATTTTTTCTAGTTGATTTGTCCTTATATATATTAGCCGTAGTGTAGTTTAATAAACTGCTCATAGCTCTTATGATTCCTTTATCCATGCATAGACTGGGAATATATTAGCTCTTAGCTCTGGCACTTTCTTCTTCTTTATTTGCCATCGCATTCAATAGCCTATTTGAAGTTAACAAAAGCTTTATTAGCTAGCTCTATGAAATACGTATATCTTCTTGGCTATCTAGGCTATCTCTACAGGCTTTTTCAACCTATAAGCAGACCTTTGTATACACCCTTGTAACTGAACTAGCTATTCACAAAGAAAGGTCTATACCGTACATATACCAACTACACACCCCTTGTATACTTCTTTTTCCTTCTCCCGTGCTTCAAGTTCTGCCCTGGCTCACTCCTCTTTCCAGCAATCTATGTGGGAAGCAGTCGTTCAAAGTAAGTTGAGATTCAAAGCATTCCCGTAAGCTAGTAAGTCAATCAAAGCTATAACTCTATTTGTTAGTTTTAGGAAACTGGTACATATTTCAAATAATATATATATATATTATTTGGTAATTACCAATTTTAGACTAAGCATAAATTCATTTGGAAAGAAAAGGGAAATCCCCTGAAATAAAGGATTTTTACTACGTTACCCTCAAAAAGAAGAGGAAGTCAAACTAGCCAAGAGACAGAAAAAGGTAGACACCAACCACCGAAACAAGGGAGTAACGGCTAGGGGAATATGGGCCAAGAAAGGTCCGATGTATCGGTCAGCTATACCTAATCCTTCACTCAAAAACGCATCACACCCTTTGTAGGTTCAAGCCGAAGTCAAGCATGATCACCTACTGCAAACTCCAAATATCGTGGTCGGCGTACCTGGTCCTGAACTGCTTTTAATATAGAATAAGTGGAATCTTCTCGGCACTCCCCTTCATCTTTTGTGGCCCCGTCGGTCGGTACGTGCCAACCCTAACAAACCGGGGTACGAAAGGTTACCGTAGAGTGCTTCGAAAGGTGCCATTCCGATGCTAGAGTGATAGCAGTTGTTGTAAGCAAACTCGGCTAATGTATCTCTATGCCTATTTAGTAGGCCTGCTCATTGATGCTCTTTGGGCCAATTGTATTGGATGTGTTATGGTGTATAGTGGGTCATGCAAGGATATCGATTGAAGTTTGATTTGTTGGCCATGGAGTTGGGAGCATATGATGTAGTCCTAGGAGTATACTGGATGAGGAAATTCCCTATTATTTCAATAAGTCTTTCCATTGGTTGTAACTAATCACGTACCCGCTGCTACGAAATTGCTTTTACCTAACCAGGATTGCAGTAAAGATAAACAATGTTGGACCTACCTGCTTGTTCAGCACCACCCATTCCCATTGGAATATATGGGTTTTTCGGTCCAGTGGGAGGATCATTTTCCTTTGAAGGTAATTTTCCCAACCAATAAGTATTGGGCTCCCAAGTAAACAAAGCGAAGGATCGAGTAACCAACATGTTGCGGAGCAGCCAAGTAAACCCAGAAATGACTCAAGTAATCCAAGGGTAGAGCAACATAATCCAACAGAGGGGCTACGTGATCCAACAGAAGAGCTATGTAAACAAGGAACACATGAACCTGCTACGGATCCACTCCACCTGCCAAGTGGACCAATCACAAGAGCTTGGGCCGAGAAATTCAATGAAGTAATCCATATGCTGATTCAGCAAGCCAAGCATTGGAGTTGGTATTCCAAGTTTCTTGAATAACCTAGCTGTCTAAAACTCTCCAATGGGATTCTGTGTAATCCTCTGGTCTACATGGTGTAGGTAAAGGGCAAACAAAAGTCGCTAATTAGTGGCACTGAAGTATGCACCCGGCGTGTAAACTTGTTCTTTTTATTTACCAATGTGCTATCCGAGAAGACTCGTTAGGTTTTTCGCTACCAACACCTTCCCCCCTTACTCCCCTCCTAAATCTCGGGACGAGATTTCTTATAGTGGAGGAGAATTGTGACGCCCGGGTAATTAAGCTACAGTAAACCCCTGCTAATGAAGCCACGTCACCTCGGTTACTATTGTTAATCTTGTGTTAGTTCAAAACGGTTCAAATTCAAATTTAAACTTAAAGGCAAACAACAAAGGTTTTCAAAAGTTAAAACAAAAATGATCGAGAGGTGACATATAATGCATAGGCTATTATGGTGATGAAACCACATTTTTATAAAATGTTTAAATGCTCAAAGGTAAATAAAACAACAGCTAAAACAAATATTTAAATGCCTTTTAAATAATAAAAATATGCAAAGTATTCTATTATTGCACCAAACTTTTTGTGACAGTGTACCAAATTGAAATTCTATCTTAGGACATGGATTCATAATAATAGAACTAAAGAAAAATAAAAACAGACCAACGAATAATTAAAAGGAAAAGAACAAAACAAGAAATGAGAAAAAAAAGAAGAAGAAGAAAAGGAAACCACCCCTTCCCCCCACTGGGCCAACCGGCCCAGCTGGCCAACCAACTGACCAGGCCGGCCCATGCCTCTGGCCTACATAGGCCCTCTCCCACTCCCCCCAAACCCTAACCGCACTCCCCCCAACTCCCCACGACCGCACCCACTCCCCCCAC
>NC_041392.1:581758310-581772968 GCF_002162155.2 Triticum dicoccoides | reverse complement strand
CCGTTCCGCCCTGGCCGCGCGCCGTTCCGCCCTGGCGACGCCCGCCTCCTCCTCCGCTGCCCACCCGCTGCTCTGCGCCACCCCCTGGCCACGCCCCCTTCGACCCTAATTCGCACCTCGCCGGAACCCCGCCGTGCCCCGGTGGCCTCCCCCGTGCTCGGGCGGGCTTGCCCACGGGCGACGCCCGCACACCCCATCTGCGCCCGTAACCGCACTGCTGGCGGCCCGCACGCCTACTATGGCCCTATGGGCCTATGACAACGGGGGCCCGCCCCCCAGAACGTTTAATTAAAAAAGAATTAGAAAAAATAAATAAAAAAATAAAAAATAAAAATAAATAAATAGATAATAATAATTAAATTAATTAATTAATTAACGAATTAATTAAGTTAATTAATCACAATTAGATTAACCTAATTAACTGTTAGTTAATTAATCAAATAATGATAGTGGGGCCCACCCCCTAATTAATTATGATTAGTTTAATTAATCTGTTAATTAAAATGTGTCACTAACCAGTGGGACCCACTGGTCAGGTTGACCAGTCAACCCTATTGACTGCTAACGTCAGCATGACATCATGCTGATGTCATTAATCTATTTTTCGAATTAATTTAAATAATTAATTAAATTCCAGAAATTAATAAAATCTTTAGAAAATCATATCTTTTAATCCGTAACTCGGATTAAAATATTTTTAACATGAAAGTTGCTCAGAACGACGAGACGATTCCATATACGCAACCCGTTCGTCCGCCACACCCCCAACCTATCGAACTCGCAACTTTCCCCCTCCGGCTCCTACGCCCGAAAACAGGAAACACCGGGGATACTTTCCTGGATGTTTCCCTCCTTCATCAGTATCACCTCATACCGCGTTAGGGCACCCCTAGCACCGATACTTGTCATGTCATGCGTCACTATGCATCTGTTTGCTTATGTATTTATTGTTTCTTCCCCCTCTTCTCTCGCTAGACACCGAGACCGACGCCGCTGCTACCCAGTACGACTACGGAGTTGACGACCCCTCTCTCTTGCCAGAGCAACCAGGCAAGCCCCCCCTTGATCACCAGATATCGCCTACTCTCCTCTATACTGCTTGAATTAGAGTAGTGTGGCATGTTACTGCTTTTGTTATTCCTATCCTAATGCATAGCCTGTCCTTGCTACTACTGTTGTTACCTTTACCTGCTATCCTATTGCTTAGTATAGGATGCTAGTGTTCCATCAGTGGCCCTACACTCTTGTCCGTCTGCCATGCTATCTACCGGGCCGTGATCACTTCGGGAAGTGATCATGGGCATATACTATACACTTTATACTGTTACATTACCTGTGATACTGTTCGGAGATGGGGGCTGAAGGGGCAGGTGGCTCCATCCCGGTAGAGGTGGGCCTGGGTTCCCGACGGCCCCGACTGTTACTTTGTGGCGAAGCGACAGGGCAGGTTGAGACCACCTAGGAGAGAGGTGGGCCTGGCCCTGGTCGGCGTTCGCGGATACTTAACACGCTTAACGAGATCTTGGTATTTGATCTGAGTCTGGCTACTGGTCTATACGCACTAACCAACTACGTGGGAAAGATATGGGCACTCGGCGTCATGGTATCAGCCGAAGCACTTCTTGACGTCAGCGACTGAGCGGCGCGTGCCGGATTGGAACGTAGGCCTGCTCTTGTATTAAGGGGGCTAGTTCTGCTTTCGGCCGCGTACGCAACGTGCAAGTGTGCTATGGGCGATGGGCCCAGGCCCCTGTGCGCTTAGGTTTAGACCGGCGTGCTGGCCTCTCTGTTGTGTCTAGGTGGGGCTGCGATGTGTTGATCTTCCGCGGCCGGGCATGACCCAGAAAAGTGTGTCCGGCCAAATGGGATCGAGCGTGTTGGGCTATGTGGTGCACCCCTGTAGGGAAGTTAATCTATTCGAATAGCCGTGATCTTCGGCAACAGGACGACTTGGAGTTGTACCTTAACCTTACAACTAGAACCGGATACTTAATAAAACACACCCTTCCAAGTGCCAGATACAACCCGGTGATCACTCTCTAACAGGGCATCGAGGAGGGGATTGCCGGGTAGGATTATGCTATACGATGCTACTTGGAGGACTTTAGTCTACTCTCTTCTACCTGCTGCAAGACGGAGTCGACCAGAAGCATAGTCTTTGATAAGACTAGCTATCCCCCTCTTAATTCTGGCATTTTGCAGTTAAGTCCACTGATATGGCCCTTTACACATATATCCATGCATATGTAGTGTAGTTCCTTGCTTGCGAGTACTTTGGATGAGTACTCACGGTTGCCTTGTTCCCCCTCTTCCCCCATTTCTCTACCCGATTGCTGCGACCAGACGATGGAGCCCAGGAGCCAGACCCCACCGTCGATGACGACTACTACACTGGAGGTGCCTACTACTACGTGCTGCCTGCTGACGACGACCAGGAGTAGTTTAGGAGGATCCCAGGCAGGAGGCCTGGGCCTCTTTCGATTGTATCCCAGTTTGTGCTAGCCTTCTTAAGCAAACTTGTTTAACTTATGTCTGTACTCAGATATTGTTGCTTCCGCTGACTCGTCTATGATCGAGTACTTGTATTCGAGCCCTCGAGGCCCCTGGCTTGTATTATGATGCTTGTATGACTTATTTATGTTTTAGAGTTGTGTTGTGATATCTTCCCGTGAGTCCCTGATCTTGATTGTACACGTTTGCGTGCATGATTAGTGTACGATTGAATTAGGGGCGTCACACTTTCGCTGCCTCTATTCTTTTGGTGGACGGTCGTAACTCTAATATAGGGCTTTGAAGCATAAAAATCAGCTGCAATCTAGTTTTTTCACAAAGGCTGGTTGAGGCTCAGACTCAACCTGCTGTGCTTTGCAGATGATCTTTTTTTTCAGCGGTGGTGATCTGAATTCTATCCAAGAGCTTACTAGTATCATGACTCATTTTAACAGTGTCTGGGCTTTCAGTTAATGCCAAAAAAGTAAGATCTTCTTCAGTGGTATTTCCTTTTCTTTGAAACAAACTATTTTTGAGTGTGTATTTAATGAAGGGATTTTACCAGTGAAATACTTATACCCTCCATTCATTTCCTTTTCTTTCCAGGCTAGCTCCCTCTGTAGCCGGTGGTTGATGTAGATGAGTATGGGAAGACAATGGTAGTTTCATTCTAGGTCCCACTAATTGTTGAATAGTTGGTTTGAGTTTTTTTTGATCCATGCAAGCCATTTCCAGTTGAAGTCATAAGGTACCATCCTGTTCCAGCCAGGAAGACAGCTCTATCTCACAAGTTAGCTGGATCTTTTATTTAAGCCAAAGGCTAGAAAACATATTTCAAATGAGTTTGGGCTCCGTTAAGTTATCCTCATTTCCTGAGATAAGCACAGTTCAACAAAACCAAAAGCGAGATATATCGTTGTAAAGTAGAGTTAGACTGCATGATTGGATTGTATAGAAGGATAAGATGGACTTTAAAATTCCTTCTTTTTTTTCTTAAAACGAAAGAAGAAAGAGAGTGGGATGGGATGAAAGTAAACACAAAGAGCTTGTTCGATCAAAGAACCTCGCAGCTTTAGTGCAACAAGCCGATCGAAAGCACTCATCTTTATCGAGGAAATGCTTTTTTGTCTCTTCCTCACTAAATGCCCGCTTCCTGGCTCCTCCCTCTTTGCCTAGCGGTTAAGTAGATAGTAGGCCCCCTGGCCCCGCAACCAAGAGTCGCTCGTTGAAAGCTGACCAGGAAGACAATAACTGCTATTTCAAGAAAGCATGGTTGGAGTTCTTCTATTGACAAAGGGAAGAGGACGGTCTTACTTTTCAGAGATACCTGACTTATTAGTGCACTGGTCATGTCATAGCGGAAGGTCAGAGGTGGGAAACAAGGAAACAGAGGAAATGCTTACTGGGACATAGCCTTCGGTACGAGTTGAAGGGAAGAGGTTTGATTGCTAATAAAATGAGTGGAAGAGCTTCTCGGTCAAAGGCATTCTCTTAAGTAGCAAAGGCAAGACGGAAAAGCAGGAATGAAGGTTGCTAGGTACTGCTCCGTGGTAACATCTATCGATTCCGCTATCGGGAAAGTCCGGCAAGGGAAATATCTGGCTGAGCAATTAGAGGAACTTTGGTAGCACTCGGGGACGAAATCAATCAAAGAACTTAGGAAATTGCCCATACCGACAGCAGCTCCCACTTTAGAAAAAACCCTATCTCATCAGGCAGGTATACCTGACCCTTTTTTAGCTAGTTTCGGGAAAGCGGTAAGTTAAGTAAGTCAAGCCCTTCTAAGTGAAGAATAGCGGAGAGAAATGGTAACGTAATAAGGGAAAGGGAGCTAGCTGCTTCCATATCGCCCCCAAAAAAGAACCACAAAGTTCCAGAGGCATCTTCCATTCATTTCGATTTAGGTCTTTCTGCACCATATTTAGATCTTCCCTTTCTACAATCCGGAATTCCCAGCAAATCCTTGACTCCTCGAATACGATGGGATTTCACACCTGGCAAATCTTTCACTCTACCTCCTCTGACTAAGACTATAGAATGTTCCTGCGAATTATGACCTTCGCCTGGAATGTGAGCAAATATATCATGTCGATTGCTCAACCGTACTTTTGCTATCTTACGTAGAGCTGAATTAGGTTTTTTCGGTTTTCTCATCGAAACACGCAGGCATACTCATTGCTTCTGGGGACATTGATCCGAAGCTTGAGTATGCTCCGTGCATCGTTTTTCTTCTCTACCATGATGAATCAATTGATTTTTTGTAGGCATACCTCTTTCCTATGTCCTTCCCCCCTTTGCCCTTTCAAAAGTGGTTACTCCCGATCCGAAGCACCCCTTTTCCATTCATAGAGAGATCCAATCGTCAAAATCAATAAAAAGGCCATTATGGACCAAGATCCAAACAGATCAATATTGCTAGGAGGTACTGCCCAAGGAAAAGAAAAGGTGATTTCCGGATTAGGGATAACAAATAAAATAGGAACCAGATAAAATCGAATATCAAAACGACTTCTGGCATCACCAGAGGGATCAGAACCACACTTGTAGGCCGACAATTTTTCTGTATAGGTCCAAATATTGGAAGCAAATGGAAAAGTAACACCGAGTGGAATCAAAGAAACTAGCGGACTGATCACTAAATAGATACAAATAGGTGCAAATTCTGACATCACCAAAACCCACTTCGTTCTCTCGCTCTCCTCGCGGCGCTCCTTGCTCGCGGAGCGGCATACCGAAAAAAAGAGGCTCATATGTGGATTCGAACCATTGAAGGATTTCAAGGGCAATGCCCCTTGCTCTTCCCACTAAAACAAGAACAAAAGGATTTGCAGTCCAGCAAGAAAATGGATGCACTAACATGCAACGGCTTTCACACTAGTTGCTCAATCTGTTGCTTGTTTTGCTCTAACCAGCTGAGCTACCAAAACCACTTGCCTAAAGTCTCTTTTCTTCATCTATGAGCATCCTACCTACAGTGGAGGAGCTTGCTCAAGAACCGAGAGCCAGCCAGGGACTGGACGACCCTCGTTCGGGAAGGTCTTCTTTGCTCTAGACGCCACCAAGAACAAGAAAGGGGTGTCGGTGTCAAAACCGGCGGATCTCGGTAGGGGGTCCCGTACTGTGCGTCTAAGGCGGATGGTAATAGGAGGCGGGGGACAAAATGTTTACCCAGGTTCGGGCCCTCTCGATGGAGGTAATACTCTACTTCCTGCTTGATTGAACTTGATGATATGAGTATTACAAGAGTTGATCTACCACGAGATCGTAGAGGCTAAACCCTAGAAGCTAGCCTATGGTATGATTGTTGTTGTCCTACGGACTAAACCCTCCGGTTTATATAGACACCGGAGGGGGCTAGGGTTAGACAGAGTCGGTTACAAGGGAGGAGATCTACATATCCGTATTGCCAAGCTTGCCTTCCACGCCAAGGAGAGTCCCATCCGGACACGGGTCGAAGTCTTCAATCTTGTATCTTCATAGTCCAACAGTCCGGCCAAAGGATATAGTCTGGCTGTCCGAGGACCCCCTAATCCAGGACTCCCTCAGTAGCCCCTGAACCAGGCTTCAATGACAATGAGTCCGGCGCGCAGATTTGTCTTTGGCATTGCAAGGCGGGTTCTTCCTCCGAATACTCCATAGAAGATCTTGAACACAAGGATAGTGTCCGGCTCTGCAAAACAAGTTCCACATACCACCGTAGAGAGAATAACATTTCCACAAATCTAATCCGCTGATGACTTTTCATAACGTGACATCACACCATGGCCTGATCATTATTTGAACCGTTTTTCTCCATCAGCCTGCCACTGCACGTTTTGCGAGGTGATTTTGTTGGCACGTCTTGTAGAAGCAGAGATCGTGTCCCCCTTATTACGGGATTCTCATCAATACGGATGTGGGTAACCCAATCGTGCCCGTTGGTATGACTCCTCATTTTTAGGCAAGTCCCAAACGGCCATGAGGAGGACGCTTGATATTCACCATCTTTATAAAGAGGCCAAGGCCTGTCCTTTTTCTTCTCGCACTCGATCGAATCCTTCCCCCACCTCGAGTTTCAACACCCAAGGCTTAGGTCAGGCGCTTCGAACCTTCAACCATGTCCGGATCCAACCTTCAAGGTCGGTGGATGCCCTCCTCTGTCACAGAGGAAGACATCAAGAAGCTAAGAGAGGCTAGGTACTTGACCGACGAAATCTCGCACAGGTTACCTGCTTGAGGGCAGGTCATTCGCACTCCCGAACCCGGCGAGAGCGTCGTATTCATCTCTCACCTCCTCCGAGGGCTAGGCCTTGTTCTAGATCCCTTTGTTAGGGGGCTCATGTTCTATTACGGGCTGGATTTCCATGACCTGGCCCCGGATTCCATCCTTCACACCTCATCGTTCATCGTCGTGTGTGAAGCCTTCCTCCGCACTACCCCACACTTCGGCTTATGGCTCAAGACCTTCAATGTGAAGCCTAAGATGATTGAGGGGCGACATGCACAGTGCGGAGGTGCCGTAATAAGCAAAGGCGCCAATGTTCCATGGCCAAAGGGTTCCTTCCCGGAGGTGTCCAGTTTATGGCAACAGGAGTGGTTTTATATCACAACTCCCTGGGGTACCAAGTGGGTAGCCGCCCCTGCCTTTCGCTCGGCCCCCCCCCCCCCGCCACAACTGACGTCATGGATCAACAAGGGGCCGTACTGGGGGCCAATAAATGATGTGCCGATATTGCAGAGTCGCATCCGAGATCTCCTCGAGAGAGATGTCAGCCTGGTCACGGTAATGCAAGTCATGCTAGTTCGTCGAGTCCCACCTTGCAAACGTCGACCCCTCCGTATGTGGGAGTTCAACCCGGAAGGACCGCGAGCTATTCAGCACTTCCTCGGCATGACGCTCAAAGAGATGTACAAATTGTTCTTTGGACCAAAAATAAGGTGTCCGGACACCACCGAGGATGCGGGTCTGAGCTGCAATCGTCCAGATACCCAAGTAAGTAGTCCCATGGCCGAACACGTTATCTTTTAATTTATCACAACATCATCCTGAAAAGTCGCCTTTTGACCAAGACTAGATAAAAAAGGCGAAGATGATCAGGTGTCCGCCCCCCCTTCCCGAGGGCTCACCGGATCCTGTACTAGCCAGGATGCTTGAGCTTGCGCCTTATCAAGCGCCATCAGGGGAAGGTAAAGGGAGGAACAAAGAGGCTGAGAGTGAGCCTCGCTTACTATTCATCCAGACCGGGGGAATCGATGCCTCCTCGAAGGAGGATAACCGGGAGGAAGAATCTAAAATTCCCTCTCCCCAGGGAAGGAAGAGGACCGCCTTTGAAGACTTGGAAGTAATGGTCTCCAAGCGAGGGAAGAATCCTTTGTCGGAGGGTCCTACCCCGGAGGGTACCCTTGCCGTACAGTGCCCGCAAGGGGATCAGCCCTCCACCGAGGTGTAAGTAAACAAAGAGTACTTAATAGTAAAAATATCCTGCTTTACTTCTGGGACAATAACCGAAGCATATATCTTGTAGTTCGGATCGTAGCCCTTCTCGACAGAGTTCGTCTTCGGGGGATCTTCTTCCGGAGATGATGGAGAGCGGAACACCTCCCCATACCTCCCCACCTCATGAGGCGGGCGACCCTGAGGTGTCGTCACGGAGGATTTCTCCTGATCCGCCAAGGCCAGAGGGTAATCCTTCGGCCACCCGAAGTCCGGAGTATTTGGCTCCTAAGGAGAGCAACAGAAAGAGGCCGAGACCGTCCGGTGCGCGACCCGACGCACTGAAGGATCTTCTGGAGCAAGCGGCTATCTCAGAAGCGCATCGTACGCTAATGGGTACAGTGGTTGAGAGGATTTCATCCGCCGAAAGCGGGCTGCATGAAGCTTTTATGAGCTGCTGAGAGGTCTTGAGGTACGCAAAGTAGTATATGTTTTTGATGGTACCGCACACGCTAGGTGTGCCATATGCAGATAGTAGCCCCTGAGGCTCTGGTTGCTGTCGAAAACGGCGGCAATCAGAGGATCATAGTCCCAGGTAGTAATCATGCCGCCTTCATGTGCAGGTGGCGGAAGGTCCGGTGGCTAGCCGGACTGGTGAGTTTGCTGAGCTGAAGCGGCAACTTGATGTGGCAGATGCTGACATCGTGCTTTTAAACAAGCGGCTCGACGAGGTACAGGGTATGTGATTTCTCCGGTGATCAACACATAGTAAGAGGAGCATGATGCTAGTATCTTTAATATGTTGTGACTGCAGATGGGGCTGCCGCCATGGCGACCCTTCGGGCGGAACTTGCCCGTGCCAAGGAACAAGCCAGGAAGAGTGATGCGGCCGCTCTAAAGGCAGTCGAAGAGCTGAGAGCCGAACAGGCTGCGCATTGCCAAAGCAAGGATAAAATAGCCAAGATGGCTGTTGAATTGAAGGATACTGCCAACCATTAAGAGCTTCTTGAAAAGGAAAATCGAACGAAGATGACGGGCCTAGAGAAGGCCAAGAATGCCCGCTCTAAAATCAGAGCAGCGAAGGAGGACCTGCGTCAAGCCCGGGATATTGCGGCTGGGAAGCCCTTTTTGTTGCGCACAAAGTTCGGAGATCCTAAGTATGCCCCTCTTGATCAACTATGGAGTTCTGCAGAGGCATACGTGGATTTGGCAGTGAGTGCTACTGATGCGGCTGAGTATTTCAAAGATCAAAAAGACCCTGAAGTGGAAAAGCTATTCTGTTCACAGTTCAATGTTCCAGTGCGTCCACTGCTGTTGAATGAGCGAATGGCCGAGTGGGCCGAGCTCCATAGGTTGTCCGGGCTTGCCATGAGGTTTGTTGTGGATCATCTGTGGCCTGAAGGGCCAAGGCCGAACAGTTATTTTAGTTTAGTGCAATAGTTCCTTGGTGCTGTGCCGCGCGTCGACGCTATGAAGAAGTCGGCGTGCATAGAGGGTGCGCGGATGGCTCTTGCCCGTGTCAAGACATACTGGGCAGAGAAGGAGGCCACAACTATTGCAACCCAGAGTTCGGCCATGGGCCGAGTATCGGCCGAGCACTACTTTGAAGAAGTCCTTGAAGGTGCTCATTTAATAGAGGCTCAGTGCTCGAAGAATATTATGTTCTAGTGACATGTATTCCCATTGTAAGAACAATGTTTATTAAATTATAAAGGCTGCGTTTATACTTTTTCCTGAAAGTATTATGATGCCTCCGGTGCGGCCGTTTATGTATATATGTATATAACCTGAAAGTTTGCAGTCGTCAGCTTCAGCCCCCACGCATATAATGCGGGGGTGTTCGCAAAAAACGCATATTCACACTTGATCCAATGTCTTGGTCCATTAAGGAGGTGATAGCGCAGCGAACGAGGCAGTCGGACTATATTGCTTTAACACTTTCACTTAGCCATAGGAGTTTGACGGTGGGACTACTATATAGGCCATGGTACCTCCGCGCTTGTTCGAATATGGGGCGCGTACATACATTACCGGGAAACGGCCCTTCGTTAATGCAGAGGAATCCCGAAGATTCCGCTAAGTCATCAAGTGGTTGACCAGTCTCGCGCTTTATCATGATAGTCAGTTTTCGGCTTTCTCTACTGAGGTGCTCATCCGGATGAACCAGGGCACAATCGCAATAGTTCTCCCGATGCCACCTTAGCCGATAGAGCGGAACTTAAGGTAGCAAAACACGGGAGCCGGGCAAACCCAACATTTGACCAAAGACATGATTCGGAGCTAATGCATATAAGGCCAAACTCGCGACACCGAACACTCCCTAAGGTATTCTGTCTTTTATAACATATGCCGGGCTGAGCAATGCCCTTGATAATGAACCCCGAGTGTCTAGGTATGTGCAATGTTCTGACGTGGCGAAATGCCAATAACGTCAGCATGCTTCTCGATTGTACTGAGTATCCGAAGGATGTGAACAACAAGAGACAATAAAAAAGGTTTACATAGGGTCTTAATCTAAAAAGAAACCTTTGAGCGGGTCCCTGCTGCACGTCTGCGCCTGTGTCTCCGTTGTGCCGTATCCTGGAAGGGTGTGGCACGATAATCATCTGTAAAAGAGAAGAACTTAGGTGAAAGTTGTCGTGCGAAAAATTAGTTATTCTCAGTAAACCATTAAAATTCAAGAGAAGTAAAGTTGAGCCGAACTAGCCCTGTTTACACGTGGGAAGCCCCTGGTACCATCTATGGGGGTATGACCATCAAACCAATCTCGGGTTTATCTAAGCTGTTATAGCTACTAATGCGCCGGACTTGTCTAGCCGTGTCCGCGGTCTTGACGACCGATCATTTATTCTGGTTGGAGGGGCCGTTTAGTGTTCGGCTGTTAAAGCCGTCGCACATTCTACCGCGCGTAAGGAACGTTCAATATTTCCGCGTCAAGAGAAAGACGAGATTTAGTAAATAATTCAGTGAGTGCTTTCTTTTATAAGAAGAGCGTCGGCTTGGAAGAAGAAAATGAAATACGAACAACCGTGCTGGTTGTGGTAGATCGACTTGAATGCGTCTTCTTGCTCCAGCATTCAAGTACCATTTCAAGGGAGGATGACGTACCATGATACTTACTATTTTGTCGATCCCTGCTTTGGTCCCTGGTTTGATGGTTGTACGTGCTAAAAATCCGGTACATTTTTGTTTTCCATCCTAGTCTTTTGTGACACTTCTGGTTACTTATTTTGTTAGGTCTCAACTTCTCCGCTATGATCTCCCCAGTAGTTCATATAGGAGCTATTGCCGTTTCATTCCTATTCGTGTTTATGATGTTCAATATTCAAATAGCGGAGATTCACGAAGAAGTATTGCGCTATTTACCAGTGAGTGGTTTTATTGGACTGATATTTTGGTGGGAAATGTTCTTCATTTTAGATAATGAAACCATTCCATTACTACCAACCCACAGAAATACGACCTCTCTCAGATATACGGTTTATGCCGGAAAGGTACGAAGTTGCACTAATTTGGAAACATTGAGCAATTTTCTTTATACCTACTATTCCGTCTGGTTTTTGGTTTCTAGTATGATTTTATTAGTAGCTATGATTGGGGCTATAGTACTCATTATGCATAGGACTACAAAGGTGAAAAGACAGGATGTATTCTGACAAAATGCCTTGGATTCTAGGAGGAATATAATGAACATGACTATTTCTCCTTTTGGCCATAGCCATAGAAGAAGCTTCTCCTCCGGAGTGGGGGACCGCCTGACAATTGCAAAGAAACCTTTAAAAGGTGGATTTTGTGCTCAGAATATCAGTCTTTCCCTGGCTTAAAATGGAAGGTAGACTCACTTCTTTCATTCCTTGAACCTAGGGAGATCCTATTCATGGTGCACACGTTCCCCCGGCACTTTCCTCTACTCGAGATCTTAGAACCCCAGGATATCCGCAATATAATTTCTCACTCGCACAAGTAGTATAAGCCACCCAAAAGGGGGGAGGCTAGTAATTAATTAGTTTTTTTGGTAGGTTTGTATTCTTTCTCGAATTGGTAGGTTTCTCGAAGTAGTTTTAGTAGGTTTCTCAGGAAATAGAGATGCCGAGGCCCCTACTTACCTTATGGGTAGGTAGGGGGAAGGAAGAGTGGGTCAGAGGGCTTCCTTCACAGTGCATACCTCTCTTTCTCTTTTGAGTTTTTCTGGCAGACCGGTAGCGCAGGATCTTTGGTCTTCCCCCGGAACTGATGAAAAAGCGAGTCGCTTCTTATGGAATCGCTCAGAATGATTCTTTTATATCGAAGGAAAGGGGATGGCATTATCGCCATTGATTCCAGGTCTAAGCTTTCAATGATAAAGAAAAGTATGCCTATAGGAACTAGGTATACTGAGTAGACAATATAGTTGACTGATAATTTCTAGAGGGAAAGTATGCTTTGGAAGGTGCTCTATATGGAAAGATTCATGAATTTTCTGATACCTTCCTATTGATCCAAGGATATTAGTTTAGTTACTTTGCCTCAAATAGCAGTCTTTTTTTAGTTTAGTTACTTTTAGTTACAGGTTGAGAATGTTCCTATTTGGGCCCTATAACTTGAATTGTAGTAAGTAAATAGGTGACCTAACAACCGTCGTCCGACTAAACATACCAATAGTCACCAAATTCATATGGGCTACTGAAGAGTAGTCAATGATCTTCTTAAGATCGATCTATCTTAAAGTGGTCAAGGAAGTATATATTATAGCAATCAAGCTTAGAGTATAAAAGAAAGGAGTGAAACGAAGTGTTGCTTCGGGAAACATGGGTATTGAAAATCTTAAAAACCCGTAGGTTCCAAATTTTAAAAGAATTCCAGCCAAGATGACGGATCCAGCCGTAGGTGCCTCTACATGGGCTTCAGGTAACCAAATATGAACTGGTACCATAGGCACTTAGATGGCAAAAGAGGCGAAAAAGCAATCCATAGAAGGATTTGGCGCCGCTCACTAAATTCATTAGTTAATAAAATTTGTAAATCGGTGGTTCCTGTTTGGAGAAGAATCAACAGAATAGCTAATAGCATAAAAACGGATCCAAGTAAAGTATATAGGAAAAACTGATATGCTGCCTTGATCTTTCTTTGTCTCGAACCCCATACCCCTATAATGATGGTAGAGTCAGGGGTGGCCCCAAAGCGGAATTGAGCGGTGGTAGTTGGTCTAAGCTCCAGTGGGTAGCCACTCCCTTCTTAGGGAACCGCACGTGAGACTTCCGCATCACGGCTCCGTCCCGAGCTTCCGTCGTCGGCCCTTGTCATTAGACCACTATGCTTGTCTTTTCCGCCTTGACTCTCGAATCTTTTGCTTCTCGGGTGGTGGCGAACAATGCTGCTTGCGTAGCGGGAGATGCCCGCCCGTCGTTTAGGCCTGCTTCCTGCCCGAAAGAAGGCTAGCCGGACTAGTGGTAGGGGACCCGACCATAAAAAACCCTACCCTATTCTCGAACCCTCTGCCGAGCTCTACCCTGCCCGCATTTATTTGGAAGGGGGCCAAAGAAATGTCTCCACCTGCTGCTAACAGTCTTTCTTCGGAATTCTACTGAACGGGTCGATCCTCCCCTCCGTTTGTTTTAGCAACTTATCCTAAGGTCTCTTCGCCAAGAACTCTCCGGCAACGACAGTGGAACTAACCTGCCTGCAGTGGCGGGGTGGCTTTTTTTAAAATAAGACTTGGACAATTATCCCTACCCTCGGTAGCTTACGAGTTTACGTCCATCCCTGGTCGGGCACAATTTCCTTTATTTTTATCCCTTGTAGCCTTTACCCGAATTCGCGCAAGTGTGTCCACACCCCCCTGACTTGATGAGGAATTCATTCTCGCGAACAAACACACCCCCTACACACACCTAGGAGCACCCCTTCCTGCATATCCATACAAGACCTGAGTAGGCGGGTCGAGGTCCTACGAGGTACCCACTACTTGGAGTACCCTCCCACCAAAAAAAGATGTGTGGTTTGGTGGTTCGACCAGAAATGCTATGCTTACGCACAAGACTGCCCCTCTTCCCGAAAGCTTCGCGGGGACCTTTACTACTTGACGACGACGGGGGACTGTCCGTAGAGGGTTTACTGCACAAGGCCCCTGCAGAGGAAAAGCTTGATCCCAGCGAATAGAAGATGCTCAGCTCCGCACAACATAGGGATTGGCATGCTTTTGGAAAGAACATAGAATAGTAGAGGATCCAGCATGCAGGACACGACGATCATTAGAAATTCACAAATTAGAAATGCTGTAATATACTATTTCCCAAAACTTCTCATACGAGACCAACCCACTGAAATGCAAATAGGGATCAGAAATGTGGTCAATATCACGAAGAATAATGAAAGACCGTCTATACCCATATACAAATGGATGTTTTCATAAGGAAGCCATCGAAGGCTTTCCACAAATTGAGATTTGGCCGTAGAAGGATCGAATTGTATCCGAGGAACAGGGGGATACAAAAAAGTAATAAGAGAAACGCACAGACCAATCAATCGTATCGGTCTTGGAATGAAAAGAAGAGTAATGCTTCCTAGCACGGGACAGAGAATAGGACCACTTAGATCGAAACAACATTCACAGAAATGTTCTAACATAGAGTAGAATTGAACATTGAAAAGATTAGTTGACAACAGTCAATGTAAAGATGGGGCGCCAAATTACTAAATAATAGGGGTCTTTCTATGCAAGTCAGCTGAACACCGTAATTGATGAGTGAGTAGGTGGGTTAGGTGCATCCCTTGCC
>NC_041392.1:581635952-581758164 GCF_002162155.2 Triticum dicoccoides | reverse complement strand
GCGCGAATGAAGAAGTAGTGGTGTCCCTTGCCTGCCCACGTATGCGCCTTTATTTAGATTCTAACTAAATATTATACTGAACTTTATCCAGGAATCTTTCTAAAGAATCCATCTAGCAAAATGCAATTTGTCGATTTCAATCTAAGGTGCACCTTGCCCTTTTCAGGTAGCTTTGTTACGCCTATTCAGCATGGTGGGGCATTGGTCATAGCCAAAGTCGAAGGGAAAAAAAGGTAATGAGATGATGGTGCCATCAAGAAGTTTTCGACGAACGTAGTAGCGGCCAAAAATGAAACTCTTGCATGAAAGACCGGATTTGACGCAAGATGAATGGCGTTGGGGTTTTTCAAATGAAACTCGCGATCGGAAAGTCACCAACGGAGCCATACAATCTATCTAGTAGTGTGCCATGGCACCATACTCCGCTTCGGTAGTGGAAGGAGCGTTTTTATGAATAATTAATAATATGGCTGCATGCTTCATCCAGATGCAGAGGCCGGGGATACAACATTTTTTCTATAAAAAAAGCTTGTCTTATTGATGCTAGATACATCCATTTGAGAGACAAGATTTTTTGGATAGAGGAAGTATCATTAATGCGTCACTAGCTTCGGATAATCACGATATATATCTTGTGGAGACACAAGTTGGGGCTCCAAGTTGGCTACGGAACTGGAATATACATCTCAATTATTGGAGAACATATATCTCCCGGCTCTTGGAATCAATCCCAAAATCAACACTAGCTAGCTACTTGTATCTGCATGGTCGCATGCGTTTCCTGTTCATCGCATCGCACCTAACTTATCTCCCGGACAAGTGGCCTGCATGTCTCCACTGGTACAAGCACTGCAAGGTTCCAGTCAACACAGCAGAGCTTGCATGTCTCCCCTCGGACGAACACTGTAATTAAGCTAGATTCTTTCTCTAGACAAGATTACATACAGTAGAACGGCGAGCCATCGATCCACATGTGCGCGCGCAATCATCCATGCGTCCATCCAAGCGTGTAACAAAAATCATGGATGCTGGTTACATTACTGGCGACACGATATTTACTTACTACGCCTGATCGCTTCGATCGACCTGACGGCCATGACACAGCACACCACGTATATTCTATATTCATGGCGACTTCACGTCAGAAGATAGCAGTATTAAATTATCTATCTTTGATCTCTTCTCACTGTAGACCCGTTGGTTGGTCTCCCATCATTTGCCCAACGACCAACCATAAAAAGATCGAAGATCGAGCGCCACTTTTCACTGTGCGTTTCGATGCAGCATGTCGATCGTGGAGGCGATCCTGGCTGGGGCCGGCCGGCCGGTCTGCTTAAGTGCTTATCCCGGCGACAACAACAGCTTGTCAAGCCTCGCGATCGCGTGAGTCATCGCGCACCCATCGATCGGCGCCGTTTATTCATCGGTGGAGTTCCGGGCGATCGATCGATAAACCTTGGTGAGCCCTAAAGGCGATAAAAAGGATAGCCAGCTGCTGCCCCGAGCATATGCTTTGCTTATCTCGGTGGAGAAGTCGATTTCCTCCTTGGTTTTCGATCCATCGGGAGGATTCCGTCTTTTCTTTTTCCTGCCGTCAGCTGGTTGGACGATCGATTGGTATTACAAGTAGGTATGTTGGTGGAGACGACGGGATTAAAGAAGCTAGGCACTGACCTTTACGGAGGTGTGCTTAGTGGGTGATGAATTGATTAGGCGCTGATTGGACTCAGGTGTTTGTGTGCATGCTTGGTTGTGTGGTTGCGTTGCGCCGGTGGGAATATATACCTGCATGTGGCCATGTGGGCTCAATATTTTCTAGGAGTAGTCGTGATATAAACTAGGGGCTGCATGCCTCACTCTGATGCATATGCCGATGGTAATTCTTCTTTTTTAAAAAGAAATCTCATGATATAAGCTGTACTTTCTTGTTGCACATAAATATAGTGATCCGTTTGAGATGCAGAATGCTTACCAGGAAAAACATGGTGTCACGCAAAATGTGGATGGACTTCTATGGAATTTGGTGAGACAACAATTTTTCGGTGAAATCGGCCTACATGATGCTCATTGCCACAAGGCAAGGGAGAGAGGCGTGGCTCGAGGGCTCTGCCGGTTTTTAGAGGGGCTTAGAGCAACTCTAGCAGACCCTGTATATGTCGCGAACCCGCAAAATTCCGGCTAGTATATGGCCTCGGTCCAGTTTTCTGGCCAGAACAGAGCATGTATACTCGCCCGGACCGTAAATATTTTTACTGCGGCCCGCAAACCGCCCCCCAAAGCAGTATATCTACGGGTTCGCGGGGCAGGTATGGGTCGAAACCCTATCCCCCCGCCGCTGCGTCTCGCCGCAATTCCCCACTCCCCCCTCACATTTCTCGCCGCCGGTGAGCCCCTTCCGCCTCCAGCCGCAGCTCCGGTGGCAGCTCCGGCGGGGCGGCGACCCCGAGCGCGAGCGGTGTGTCCGCTCGGATGGCGCGAGGAAGCGTGCGGCGAGGAGGTGGACGAACAAGGGCCTCAAGACGCCGCCGAGCCTCCTTCTTCGCGAGACAGAGGAGTACGACCGTCGGCACGGGCTTACGCCCACCTCGGCCGCGGGCTCGTCCTCCGCCGCGAGATCTTCCCACGCCGCGAGCTCCTCCTCTTCCGGCGCGGGGCTTCTCCCCGTGAAGAGGGAGTGGTCGGAGGAGCCGGAGGAGATCGAGCACGTCGCAGTCAAGCAGGAGCCGAAGGAGATCGAGCGCCGATGGGTCGTCGGGCCCGAAGATTCGTGGCCGATTTCGACGTTGTTGGGGATATAACTATTGAATATGACCCGCCCAGGAGGGGCCGGGTCACGGCACTGGCGGCCCATGATGACAAGGCCCATGAGGATGTTGAAGATGGCGGTTCGTGAAGCAGGCTTGCTGAAGGCCCAAGACCCAAAGGCGGCTTGAGGCCCACATAGGTGAACCGCCATATATGTATGACTTGTGTTGTAAGGCATGCGTAGTTAGTCACCGAGCCGGATACATTGTGTATAAGCCGGTCGGGACTCCGTGAGCCGTCGGGCGTCAACCTGTGTATATAAAGGGACGACTCGGCGTTGGTTAAGGACAAGAAACAAGAGATCGAAAGCTAGATCAAGCATATTCACTCCCTAGTAATCGAAACATAAGCAATACCACCTCAACTGGATTAAGCCTTTACCTTCACCGCAAGGGGCCGAACCAGTATAAACTCCTTGTGTCCTTTGTCCCGTTTAACTCCTTTAAGCTAACCTAGTTGCGATGGCTCCACGACTAAGTCCTTCTGCTAGGACATCTGTCGTGACAATTCCACGACAGTTGGTGCCCACCGTGGGGCCAGCGCATGGAGGTTTCGACTTCTTACAGGGCAGTTTCGAAGGGATCAAGGGATACGCTGTGGGCCGGATGACCAAGAGTCGTCGCGGCAAGCTCTACATCGACGATGCAGGCTGGGGCCCCGAGGCCAGCTCAATTGAGTACAGGTACCGGGTCCCCTTCAGCGGAATCCACGTCTTCATCGGCAAGATCGGCAAACCGGGCCCTGAGCCAGACATCTGCACCAACATCATCGAGACGACTCAGCGTGCACGACCCGCCCGAGTTCAGCCCGCCGTGCAACGCGCCTTCGTTGGGTTTATCCGTGGGGCGGAATCTGAGGAAGGATTTGTGTTTGGTGGTGAGACGGTCATCTATTCTGATGGTGAGTCGTGCATGGGCGATACTGATTCATTGTATCAACTGCAAGACGGTCGGCTTGGGGGCTGTTCCGATGGTGACTGTATTCCGGACCCCTACGAGCCGCCGAACAGCGTTGCGATTTTCATGGCCGGCACATAACCGACGCTTGGTTCAACAACCACCGCGGTTATGACCTCCAGTTCAATGGCTGCGGCGGTGGCTGGTGCTAGCGGCTCTGTGCTCCCACCGGCTCAGGTTCTCACAGAATTGTTGTAGGCTTTGGCGACTCTGATGGGGGTGGAGGTAACCCCGGATAACCAAGAACATCACAAGGTGGATGTGGCTAAGCTGCGTGATGAGATAGCTCAAGCCAAGGAAGAGATGGCGGCTGAGAATGCTAGGATGGCTGCAGAACGGGCTGTCTTGGATGCTCAGGCACAATGGATCCAAGCAGACTCCTTCCGGCTCACGTTGGATCAGAACGCTTCAAATGAGGTCATGAGGAGGAGACACCGGAGTCATCTACCCCCGATTTATGAGCCAAGGAACCTCTTCAAAACGCCTGGAGCAGGGACCAGTGACTCACCGGTGGTAAACTGGACAGTTGAAGCGCTTGGGGTTGGGGCGTCGGTTCAGCCGCGCATAATGGGTTCTCCATGTGTGAATAATACCCCATCTCAGCATGTTTTAACGCCGCCGGGTCATTATTCTAACCCTGTGGACAATATGATTGCTGCGGCAACGCAATTGGCGGATCTACCGGTTGAAGGCGAGTATCCAACAGTGATTGAAACACGGAGGGCCAGAGAACTTCTTCAGACAGCATTGGAGCAGCAAGCGGCTTACTCTTATAGTCGTGAGCGGATTCACTCAACTCCTCGTCCAAGCCGGAGTTATAGTAGGCACATTGACTCAGCGGCGGTCTCAAGCAGTGAACAGCACCGTAACCAGCCTCGTGGACATGACCTGGCGCGCGGTGGTGCCAATGCTCAGACTCTAGTGGATTAGGGCAGAGCGCGTCGGGAGGCCGAGCTGGCGGCTCAGCAAGCGGCTCATCAGTATTCTTCGGCTTATCCGACAACTTCAGTGGAGGCAGGCGTGACCTATACAACCTTGGGTGTGCCGTGTTTAGTGCCGGCTCTGCGTAACGAGCGTTTGCCAAAGGATTTCAAGGGTCCTCATAAGGTGCCTAACTACACCGCAGATCAACCTCCTGAAGCTTGGGTCGAAAGTTATGAGATGGCAATGGAGCTGCTGGATGTTGGCGATGCTGCGTGTGCCAAGTATTTTACTATGATGTTGGATGAGACGGCTCGTACTTGGTTGAAAGGGTTGTCTGCCAACTCCATCGGGTCATGGCCCGAATTAAAAGCCTGTTTTATCCAGAATTTTAAAGACACATGCAAGCAGCCTATGTCGATTGTGGATTTGGACTCCTGTGTCCAAGAAGAGGGCGAGTCAACAACCCATTGGGTGTGCCGGGTCTCAGCTATCCTGCACTCATCGGATAGCATCAATGTCGGTTCAACAGTTCTGATGTTAGAGAAGAATTGTCGTTTCATACCCCTTAAGAAGAAATTAGGGGGCTCAAACGCCACTGCAGTGGCATGGGGGAGCTAATGGCGGCCCTGGTCAAGTATGCTGACTCTAATAGTACCAAGGACCCCGAGTCTGGTGATGAAAAACCGAGAAAGGGAAAGAAGAGCACCAACACCAAGGGGTAGCAGCATAACCCGACAAGTCAGGAGGGCAATGGTAAGCGCAAAGCTGATAGTAATTTGGATTTTCTGGCTAACACCAATACGCAAAATAATGGTTAGCATCGCAAGGGAAAGCCACATCCTCGGTTTGGAGGGCCAAATTTCAATCTTGAGGAACTGATGAATCAGCCCTGCCCGAAGCACGGTACACGGGAGAAGCCGGCCGCTCACCTTTGGAAGGATTGCTTCATTATGAAGGAGTACAGGAAGTCAAATTTTTTCCAGAACAATCATGGGACGGACGGCGGCTCAGGTTCCGGCTCTTGTGGTCCAGGTTATGGTGGAGGCGGTTCAAATTCCGGTTTTCAAGGTCAAGGCAATTAGGGTGGTTATAATCAACCGTCTGGTCAGGGGAATCAACAACAACAGCAATCTGGTTATCAAAGTAACCCGAAGCAGTTGAATAGTGGGCAGTACCATGTTTTCACCACGAGTCTGTGTAAGCGGGATCAAAAGCTCCATAAAAGGGCAGTAAACGCGGTTGAGCCGGCAATTTCCCGTTACTTGTGATGGTCTGAACACCCCATTCTCTGGAGCCGTGAAGATCACCCGCCCCGGGTTGATAACCCGGGTCACCTGGCGTTGGTGGTGGCGCCTCAGGTCGGGGGGGTACAAGTTCACTAAAGTACTCATGGATGGAGGCAGCAGCATCAATTTCCTTTACTATGATACTTTCCGTCGCATTGGTTGACCGATAAAAATCTTAAGCCATCAAACACTATTTTTCACGGTGTGGTGCCTAGTAAGTCGTCATATCCGATCGGCAAAATATCTTTGGAGGTTGCTTTTGGAGATGAGTATGATTCGAGATCTGAGACGTTGAGTTTCGAAGTGGTTAAAATCAAGAGCCCTTATCATGCCCTGTTTGGGCGGCCGGCTTACGCTAAATTCATGGCGAGGCCTTGTTATGTTTATTTGCAGCTTAAGATGCCGGGTCACAAGGGAACTATCACGGTACATGGAAGTCGCAAGATAGCCTTGGAGTGTGAAGAAGGTGATGTTGCTTATGCTGAGTCTGTTTGTGCAACAGAGGAATTGAAATTTTATAAGGATAATGTTGACCCGAAGGATATGACGTCTTTGAAGAAGCAAACCACAGAGCACGACCCCTTGTTGAAGTTTAAGTCGGCATATGACACTAAGCTAGTTGACTTTGTGATAATCCCCAAGTGCAGGGAATCATCGTAGCAATTTTCAAAGGTGGAAGTGATAAGTATGGAGTGTCGAACCCACAAGGAGCTAAAGGTAAGATCAATATTCTCTCAAGCCCTCTCTGCCACTGATACGACTTTACATGCACCGAACGTTTGCTTCCAACTAGCAACGAGAAATAAAACTATGTTGTGGGCGTGAAGAGGATAACTTTGTATGATATCGGAGAGCTAAAATATAAAAGTAGGTGCTGCTATCATAAAGTTAGAATATATTACTAAATATTATAAATAGCGAGTGTGGAATAATGGTGGATCGGTGTGCGAAATTGTCCTAGGCAACCGTTAACAAGACCGGTGATCACTATTGCAGTTTCATATGAGGGAGAGGCATAAGCTAACATACTTTCTCTAATTGGATCATATGCACTTATGATTGTAACTCTAGCAAGCATTCACAACTACTAAAGATCATTAAGGTAAAACCCAACCATAGCATTAAAGCATCAAGTCCTCTTTATTCCCATACGCAACAACCCCCTTACTCGGGTTTGTGTTTCAGTCACTCACCAACCCACTATAAGAGAATCATGAACGTATTGCAACACCCCACATCGGGAGTCCCTCACGCTTGCGCGACACGGAGAGCACCATAGGACAGCACCAATAATAAAACATACAACTCATGCCAATCTAGATCATCAATCAACCAAAAGACAAAGGATATCTACTCAAAACATCATAGGATGGCAACACATCATTGGATCATAATATGTGGCATAAAGCACCATGTTCAAGTAGGGATTACAGCAGGGTGCGGGAGAGTGGACCGCGTAAAAGAGATGAGGATGGTGATGATGATGGTGATGTTGATGAAGACGATCACCGTGGCGATGATTCCCCTCCCGATGGAACTCCGGTGCCACCGGAAGAGAGGAGGAGAGGTTCTCCCCCTTGTGCTTCCTCCTCCATGGCCTCCCCCCTACATGGGGAAAGGTTCTCCCTCTGGTCCTTGGCCTCCATGGCGATGATGGCTCTTCGGGATACTCCTCCATGGCCACCGGTGATGATGGCCCCCTCCGGCAGGGTGCCGGAGAGGGCCTAGATTGATTTCTCGTGGCTACAGAGGCTTGCGGCGGCGAAACTTCTAATCTAGGTTAATTTTCCGAGGTTTCTGTATTTATAGGAATTTTTGGCGTCGGTCTCACGTCAAGGAGGTGCCCGAGTTGTCCACGAGGCAGGCCCATGAGCCCAGGGGGTGGGCGCGCCCCCCACCCTCGTGGGCAGCCCGAGACTCTTCTGGACCAACTCAGATGCTCCGTGGTCTTCTTTTGGTCCATAAAAAATCATCAAAAATTGGCATGTCAATTGGACTCCGTTTGATATTCCTTTTCTGGAAAATTCAAAAACAAGGAGAAAACAGAAACTGGCACTGGGCTCGAGGTTAATAGGTTAGTCCCAAAAATCATATAAAATAGCATATAAATGCATATAAAACATCTAAGATGGATAATATAATAGCATGAATACTTCATAAATTATAGATACGTTGGAGACGTATCAGCATCCCCAAGCTTAATTCCTGCTCGTCCTCGAGTAGGTAAATGATAAAAGAAATAATTTATGAAGTGTGAATACTAGCAGGTGCACAAGTTTGATCAATGATAATTTCAATCACTTTTTCTAGCATCATTATATGTCATAACAGTAGCTCATCTCATAAAACTTTTCATGATCAAGTAACAAGCTATTCACATGTTAAAGTATAGATCATAAACTTTCTTGATAACTAACAAACAATATTCTCAGTCATCAAATAATTGCAATTCATCTTATTTTCAGGAAGGGTCTATGTCAGAGCTTTGATTCAGCAAACTCCACATACTCAACTATCATTTAATATTTCACAATTTCTAACACTCACGTGATATTTATGGGTTCAAAGTTTTAATCAGACACATAGAAAGATAGGGGCTTATAGATTCGCCCCCAACCTTTTACCTCAAGGGTAATGTCAACAATAATAGTTCATGATGCCTTGCATCCTATTGGATATATATATATATATATATATATATATATATATATATATATATATATATATATATCAGAATCTTTCCAACGCAATGTGCTTGCCAAAGGATAAAATGTAAAAAGGGAAAGGTGAAAATCACCATGACTCCTGCATAAGGTATAAGATAAAAGTAAAAGATAGGCCCTTCGCAGAGGGAAGCAGAGGTTGTCATGCACTTTTATGGTTGGATGCACAAAATCTTAATGCAAAAGAACGTCACTTTATATTGCCACTTGTGATATGGACCTTTATTATGCAGTCTGTCGCTTTTATTTCTTCCACATCACAAGATCGTATAAAGCTTATTTCCTCCACACTAATCAATCATACATATTTAGAGAGCAATTTTTATTGCTTGCACCGATGAGAACTTACTTGAAGGATCTTACTCAATCCATAGGTAGGTATGGTGGACTCTCATGGCAAAACCGGGTTTAAGGGTTTTTGGAGCACAAGTAGTATCTCTACTTAGTGCAAAGAATTTGGCTAGCATGAGGGGGAAAGGCAAGCTCAACGTGTTGGGCGATCCATGACAATATACTTTATTTCAGATATAAGAAAATATAACCCATTACGTCGTCTTCCTTGTCCAACGTCAACCTTTTAGCATGTCATATTTTAATGAGTGCTCACAATTACAAAAGATGTCCAAGATAGTATATTTATATGTGAATCCCTCTCCCTTCAATATTCTTTCATAAATTGTTCAAGTGACCAATTCTATGTTTGCTAACTTTCAATAAGTTTACTACCTATACTTATTATGTGTGAAGTCATTACTCCCCATGTTATAAGCATATGAAACATATATAAATTCAGATTTATGACATTCAATTCGTTCAACCATTTACTCATAGTATATACGTGAAGCACATGAGTAAATGACAAACTACTCCAAAAGATATGAGTGAAGAACACTGAGTAGTCAAATAATTAACTAGCCATGGGAGGATTCTTTTTCATTCAATATTTCAGATCCAATGATTTTATTCAAACAACAAGTGAAAATACGCTCCAAGCAAAACACATATCATGTGACGAATAAAAATATAGCTCCGAGTAAGGTATACCGATAGTTTTGAAGACGAAAGAGGGGATGCCTTCCGGGGCATCCCCAAGCTTAGGTACTTGAGTCTTCCTTGAATATTACCTTGGGGTGCCTTGAGAATCCCCAAGCTTAGGGTCTTTCCACTCCTTATTCTCCTCATATCGATATCTCACCCAAAGCTTGAAAACTTCAATCACACAAAACTTAACGGAACTTCGTGAGATAGGTTAGTATGATGAAGAGTAAACTATTCACTTTGTTACTGTAAAAGACAAGTTTCATAGTTGTTCTCAGACAATGACTACTGTACCTTATCATTTCTACAATTTATATTGAGGAATATAAGCCATAGAAACTAGATAACAAGCAAACTATGCAATGAAAACAGAATCTGTCAGAAACAGAACAGTCTGTAATGATTTGAACAGCAACCATACTTATGCTACTCCAAAAATTATAAAATAAATTTGTAGGCGTGAGTAATTTGTCTATTAATCTTTTGTAAAAAGAATCAACTCAAAAGCACTCTTCTGTAAATAATGACAGCTAATCTCGTGAGCGCAAAGTTTCTGTTTTTTACAGCAAGATCACATTAACTTTCACCCAAGTCTTCCCAAAGGTCTTACTTGGCACTTTATTGAAACAAAAACTATAAAACATGATTACTAAAGTAGCTTAATCATGTAAACACACAAAAACAGTAAGGGTAAATATTGGGTTCCCAAAAAGCGCTTTTCTTTAATGCCTTTTAGCTAGGCATGATGATTTCAATGATGCTCACATAAAAGATATGAATTAAAGCACAAAGAGAGCATCTTGAAGAATATGAATAGCACATTTAAATATAACCCACCTCCTATGCCTAGGGATTTTGTGAGAACACAATTTATAAGAACAACAATCAACTAGCATAGGAAGGCGAAACAAGTATAACTTCAAAACTTTAAGCACTTAGAGAGGAAACTTGATATTATTGCAACTCCTACAAGCATGTATTCCTCCCTCATAATAATTTTCGGTAGCAACATTGATAGCAACTTTGTTCTCATACTAAATTGGAACCTCTTCGAGAATAGTGGAATCATTACTAGCTAAAGTTGACACTCTTCCAAATCCACTTCCATAAATATCACACTAGGATTCAACAGCCTCCAAAATAGTGGGATCACTAATTCATAAAGTTGACACTCTTCCAAACCCACTTTAAATGATGGTATTATTCATACTCCAAAATATATAAGTTAATTTCGTGGATCTTTCTACAATTAGTATAGACTAACCAATATCCAAGCTCAAAATATATAAGTGAAGCACATGAAGCATCCTATAAAACCATACTCAAAAGATTTAAGTGAAGCACAAAGAGCAATTCTGTAAGATCATACTTAAAAGATATAAGTGAAGCACATGAAGTATTATATAAACTGATGAAAGGACATCTCACACTAGCATGGTTCTTGAAGAAAAAAAAACACAAAGGACACAAATCATGTGAACAAAACAAAAACCGAGGTATATCGATATTTGTTGAAGAAGAAAGATGGGATGCCAACCGGGGCATCCCCAAGCTTAGATGCTTGAGTATCCTTTGAAATATTTACTTGGGTTGCCTTGGGAATCCCCAATCTTGAACTCTTGCCTCTCTTTATTCTTCTCATATTGATAGCTCCTCGACCTTCGGACACTTCATCCACACAAAACTTTAACAAAAACTTGTGAGATCCGTTAGTGTAATAAAGCAAATCACTACCTTTAGGTACTGTAATGAACTCATTCTTTATTTATATTTGTGTTAAACCTACTTTATTCCAACTTCTCTATGGTTCATACCCCCTGATATTAGCCATAGATTCATCGAAATAAGCAAACAACACACGCAAAACAGAATCTGTTAAAAACAGAACAATCTATAGTAATCTGGAAGTTTGGTAAACTTACGTAACTCCTAAAATTATTAAATAAATATGACAATTTGAACAATTTGTACAGAAGTAATGTGCAAAAAGTTTCAGACCCATTTGACTTTCCAATAAAAAATGTAAATTCACGCACTACAGCCAAATTTTCTGTTTTTGTTCTGCACATAGTAAACAAGCAATCTAATCATCCTAAAACCAAAGATTGGCATATTATTTTTATAATACAATGGATATGTACAAGGGGATAATTATTTACAGAGAATCTTCCGTGAAAAATTCTACATTATTTTCGTGAGCATGAACACAAGTGCTCAAGGTCCTGTTTGGGCGGCCGGCTTACGCTAAATTCATGGCGAGGCCTTGTTATGTTTATTTGCAGCTTAAGATGCCGAGTCACAAGGGCACTATCACGGTACATGGAAGTTGCAAGATAGCCTTGGAGTGTAAAGAAGGTGATGCTGCTTATGCTGAGTCTGTTTGTGCAACAGAGGAATTGAAATTTTACAAGGATAACGTTGACCCGACGGATATGACGTCTTTGAAGAAGCCAACCATAGAGCACGACCCCTTGTTGAAGTTTAAGTCAGCAGATGACACTAAGCTAGTTGACTTTGTGATAATCCCCAAGTGCAGGGAATCATCATAGAAATTTCCAAAGGTGGAAGTGATAAGTATGGAGTGCTAAACCCACAAGGAGCTAAAGGTAATATCAATATTCTCTCAAGCCCTATCTGCCACTGATACGACTCTACATGCACCAGACGTTTGCTTCCAACTAGCAACGAGAAATAAAACTATGTTGTGGGCATGAAGAGGATAACTTTGTATGATATTGGAGAGCTAAAATATAAAGTAGGTGTTGCTATCATAAAGTTAGAATATATTACTAAATATTATAAATAGCGAGTGTGGAATAATGGTGGATCGATGTGCGGAATTGTCCTAGGCAACCGTTAACAAGACCGGTGATCACTATTGCAGTTTCATATGAGGGAGAGGCATAAGCTAACATACTTTCTCTACTTGGATCAAATGCACTTATGATTGGAACTCTAGCAAGCATCCGCAACTACTAAAGATCATTAAGGTAAAACCCAACCATAGCATTAAAGCATCAAGTCCTCTTTATTCCCATACGCAACAACCCCCTTACTCGGGTTTGTGTTTCGGTCACTCACCAACCCACTATAAGCGAATCATGAACATATTGCAACACCCCATAGTGGGAGTCCCTCACGCTTGCGCGACACGGAGAGCACCATAGGACAGCACCAATAATAAAACATACAACTCATGCCAATCTAGATCATCAATCAACCAAAAGAAAAAGGATATCTACTCAAAACATCATAGGATGGCAACACATCATTGGATCATAATATGTGGCATAAAGTACCATGTTCAAGTAGGGATTACAGCAGGGTGCGGGAGAGTGGACCGCGTAAAAGAGATGAGGATGGTGATGATGATGGTGATGTTGATGAAGACGATCAACGTGGCGATGATTCCCCTCCTGATGGCACTTCGGCGCCACCGAAAGAGAGGAGGAGAGGTTCTCCCCCTTGTGCTTCCTCCTCCATGGCCTCCCCCCTAGATGGGGAAAGGTTCTCCCTCTGGTCCTTGGCCTCCATGGCGATGATGGCCTCTCCGGGATACTCCTCCATGGCCACCGGTGATGATGGCCCCCTCCGGCAGGGTGCCGGAGAAGGCCTAGATTGATTTCTCGTGGCTATAGAGGCTTGCGGCGGTGGAACTTCCGATCTAGGTTAATTTTCCGAGGTTTCCGTATTTATAGGAATTTTTTGCATCGGTCTAACGTCAAGGAGGTGCCCGAGCTGTCCACGAGGCAGGCCCACGCACCCAGGGGGTGGGCGCGCCCCCCACCCTCGTGGGCAGCCCGGGTCTCTTCTGGCCCAACTCTGATGCTCCGTGGTCTTCTTTTGGTCCATAAAAAATCATCAAAAATTGGAAAGTCAATTGGACTCCGTTTGGTATTCCTTTTCTAGAAACTTCAAAAACAAGGAGAAAACAGAAACTGGCACTGGGCTCTAGGTTAATAGGTTAGTCCCAAAAATCATATAAAATAGCATATAAATGCATATAAAACATCTAAGATGGATAATATAATAGCATGAATACTTCATAAATTATAGATATGTTGGAGACGTATCACTTTGTTCCTGGTGATTCATCCAAGCAGTTCAGCATCAGCGCAAATCTGGATCCGAAATAGGAAATCACGCTCATCGAGTTCATCCATGAGAACCGGGACATCTTTTCATGGAAGCCTTCTGACATGCCAGGTGTACCAAGGGAACTCGCTGAGCACACACTTAATATTGATCCAAAGTTTAAACCGGTCAAGCAATTCCTTCGTCGTTTCAATGAAGAGCAGCGTAAGGCTATTGGTGAGGAGGTAGCCCTGCTCTTGGCGGCTGGGTTCATTGTTGAAGTTTTTCATCCTGAGTGGTAGGCTAACACGGTGCTGGTGCTTAAGAAAAACGGCACCTGGCGCATGTGTGTGGATTATACGGACTTAAACAAGGCCTTTCCGGATGATCCCTTTGCTCTCCCCTATATTGATCAAATTATTGATGCTACGACGAGTTGTGAACGTTTGAGTTTTTTGGATGCTTATTCCGGTTATCATCAAATTAAGATGGCAGTTAAGGACCAGGAGAAGACATCCTTCATCGCTCCTTTTGGAGCCTTCTGTTACGTATCTATGCCTTTTGGGCTCAAGAGTGCCCAAGCGACTTACCAGCGGTGTGTGCAGAATTGTCTTCATAATCGGATTGGGCGCAATGTCCATGCCTATGTGGAAGATATTGTGGTGAAGTCCAGGAAGAAGGAAACATTGATAGATGATTTGACAGAGACCTTTTATAATCTCCAGGTCTACAAGATGATGCTTAACCCGACCAAGTGTGTGTTTGGCGTACCAGCAGGTGATGACCCACAAGTATAGGGGATCTATCGTAGTCCTTTTGATAAGTAAGAGTGTCGAACCCAATGAGGAGCAGAAGGAAATGATAAACGGTTTTCAGCAACGTATTCTCTGCAAGTACTGAAATAAGTGGTAACAGATAGTTTTGTGATAAGGTAAATAGTAACAAGCAACAAGTAAATAAAGTAAATATAGTGCAGCAAGGTGTCCCAATCCTTTTTGTAGTAAAGTACAAGCCTGGACAAACTCTTATAATAGGAAAAGCGCTCCCGAGGACACATGGGAATATCATCAAGCTAGTTTTCATCACGTTCATATGATTCGCGTTCGGTACTTTGATAATTTGATATGTGGGTGGACCGGTGCTTGGGTGTTGTTCTTACTTGAACAAGCATCCCACTTATGATTAACCTCTATTGCAAGCATCCACAACTACAACAAAAGTATTAAGGTAAACCTAACCATAGCATGAAACATATGGATCCAAATAACCCCTTACGAAGCAACGCATAAACTAGGGTTTAAGCTTCTGTCACTCTAGCAACCCATCATCTACTTATTACTTCCCAATGCCTTCCTCTAGGCCCAAATAATGGTGAAGTGTTACATAGTCGACGTTCACATAACACCACTAGAGGCTAGACAACATACATCTCATCAAAATATCGAATGAATACCAAATTCACATGACTACTAATAGCAAGACTTCTCCCTTGTCCCCAGGAACAAACGTAACTACTCACAAAGCATATTCATGTTCATAATCAGAGGGGTAATAATATGCATAAAGGATCTGAACATATGATCTTCCACCAAATAAACCAACTAGCATCAACTACAAGGAGCAATCAACACTACTAGCAACCTACTAGCACCAATCCCGGATTTGGAGACAAGAATTGGATACAAGAGATGAACTAGGGTTTGGAGATGAGATGGTGCTGGTGAAGATGTTGATGGAGATTGCCCTCTCCCGATGAGAGGAGCGTTGGTGATGATGATGACGATGATTTCCCCCTCCCAGAGGGAAGTGTCCCCGGCAGAACAGCTCCGCGAGAGCCCTAGATTGATTCCGCCAAGGTTCCGCCTCGTGGCAGCGGAGTTTCATCCCGTAAACTTGCCCACGATTTTTTCCAGGGTAAAAGTGATGATATAGCAGAAGATGGACGCCGAAGGCCCACCAGGGGGCCCAGGAGATAGGGGGGCGCCCCCTATAGGGGGGGCGTGCCCCCCTGTCTCCTGGACTGGGTGTGGGCCCCCTGGCCTATTTCTTTTGCTCATAATTTCTTATAAATTCCAAAAAGTTGTTCCGTGGAGTTTCAGGACTTTTGGAGATGTGCATAATAGGTTTCCAACATTTGCTCCTTTTCCAGCCAGAATTCCAGCTGCCGGCATCCACCCTCTTCATGGTAAACCTTGTAAAATAAGGGAGAATAGCCATAAGTATTGAGATATAATGTGTAATAACAGCCCATAATGCAATAAATATTGATATAAAAGCATGATGCAAAATGGACGTATCAACTCCCCCAAGCTTAGACCTCGCTTGTCCTCAAGCGGAAGCCGAAATCGAAAAATATGTCCACATGTTTAGAGATAGAGGTGTCGATAAAAATAAAATACGGACATGAGGGCATCATGATCATTCTAATAACAACAACATATATGGATTTTTGTCATATGATTTCCTATGCTCAAGTAATAAGCAATTCACAATGTCAAGTATGGTTCAAAAACTTCATTGGGAACTAACAAACTATAATCTCAGTCATTGAAGCAATTGCAATTTCTCGTAACATAGGTAAGAGTCAATAATAGAGATTTCCAGCAAGCTCACATACTCAACTATCTCGTAGTCCCCTATAATTATTAACACTCACGCAATACTTGTGGTTATAGAGTTTCAGCCGGACACTGAGAAAGATAGGGGCTTATTGTATTGCCTCCCAACATATTCACCTTTAGGTGATATCAACAATAATAGCCTATGCCAACTTACATCCAATTGGATATATGTATCATGATCTTTCAAACACAAGGAGCTTGCCAAAGGATAAAAATAGAAAGGGAAAGGTGAGCATCACCTTGACTCAAGCATAAAGTAAAACATAAAGTAAATGATAGGCCCTTCGCAGAGGGAAGCAGAGGTTGTCATGCGCGTTTAGGGTTGATGCATAAAGTCTTAGTGCAAAAGAATGTTACTTTATATTGCCCCTTGTATGTGGACCTTTATTATGCAGTCCGTCGCTTTTATTACTTCCACAACAAGTTCGTACAAAGTTTATTTTCTCTGCACTAATAAGTCATACATATTTAGAGAGCATTTTTTATTGCTTGCACCGATGACAACTTACTTGAAGGATCTTATTCAATCCATAGGTAGTTATGGTGGACTCTCATGGCAAAACTAGGTTTAAGGATATTTGGAAGCACACGTAGTATCCATACTTGGTGCAAGGAATTTGGCTAGCATGAGGGAGAAAGGCAAGCTCAACATGTTTGGAAGGTCAATGAAAATATACTTTAACTGAGATGTCGGAAAACATAAACCATTATGTTGTCTTCCTTGTCCAACATCAACTCTTTTAGCATCTCATACTTAATGAGTGCTTCACAATCATAAAATATGTCCAAGATAATATATTTATATGTGAACCCCTCTTTCCTTATCACTTCCTATTAATTGCAACGATGACCAAGGCTACGTTCATCAACTCTCAACAATTTTTATGCCTCATACTTTCTATGTGTGAAGTTATCACTATCCATAAGATCAATATGAACTCTTTTATTCTTTCTACTTTCTCAAGATCATAGCATCATAGCAAAGCCCTTGACTCAACACTAATCTTTATTATAGATAGCTGCTACGTCTCGAGATTGCATTGGTTTTCCCCGAAGAGGAGAGGATGATGCAGCATAGTAGCGTAAGTATTTCCCTCAGTTTTTGAGAACCAAGGTATCAATCCAGTAGGAGGCCACGCGCAAGTCCCTCGTACCTGCACAAAACGATAGCTACTCGCAACCACCGCGATTAGGGGTTGTCAATCCCTTCACGGTCACTTGCGAGAGTGAGATCTGATAGAGATAATATTTTTGGTATTTTTGATAGATAGATGCAAAGTAAAAAGTAAAGGCAAAGTAAAAACAAAGCAAGTATAAAAGTGATAGAGATTGATATGTTGAGAATAGACCCGGGGGCCATAGGTTTCACTAGTGGCTTCTCTCAAGAGCATAGATATTCTATGGTGGGTGAACAAATTACTGTTGAGAAATTGACAGAATTGAGCATATTTATGAGGTTATCTAGGTATGATCATGTATATAGGCAGCACGTCCGAGACAAGTAGACCGAAACGATTCTGCATCTACTACTATTACTCCACTCATCGACCGCTATCCAGCATGCATCTAGAGTATTAAGTTAAAAACAGAGTAATGCCTTAAGCAAGATGACATGATGTAGAGGAATAAATTCATGCAATATGATAAATACCCCATCTTGTTATCCTCGATGGCAACAATACAATACGTGCCTTGCAACCCTTTCTGTCACTGGGTAAGGACACCGCAAGACTGAACCCAATGCCATGCACTTCTCCCATTGCAAGAACTACCAATCTAGTTGGCCTAACCAAACGGATAATTCGAAGAGACTTGCAAAGATAACTCAATCATACATAAAAGAATTCAGAGAAGATTCAAATATTATTCATAGATAAGCTGGATCATAAACCCACAATTCATCGGTCTCAATAAACACACCGCAAAAAGAAGATTACATCGAATAGATCTCCATGAGAGAGGGGGAGAACATTGTATTGAGATCCAAAAAGAGAGAAGAAGCCATCTAGCTACTAGCTATGGACCCGAAGGTCTGAAGTAAACTACTCACACTTCATCGGAGGGGCTATGGTGTTGATGTAGAAGCCCTCCATGGTGGATGCCCCCTCCGGTGGAGCTCTGGAACAGGCCCCAAGATGGGATCTCGTGGACACAGGAAGGTACGGCGGTGGAATTAGGTTTTTGGCTCCCCTTCTGATCGTTTGGGGATATGTAGGTATATATAGGAGGAAGGAGTATGTGGTGGAGCGTCAGGGGGCCCACGAGGCAGGGGGCGTGCCTAGGGGGGCGCGCCCTCCACCCTCGTGACCGCCTCTGGCACTTCTTGGAGTAGGGTCCAAGTCTCCTGGATGACGTTCGGTGAAAGAATCACGTTCCTGAAGGTTTCATTCCGTTTGGACTCCGTTTGATATTCCGTTTCTTCGAAACACTGAAATAGGTAAAAACATCAATTCTAGGCTGGGCCTCCGGTTAATAGGTTAGTCCCAGAAGTAATGTAAAAGTGGAAAATAAAGCCCAATATAGTCCAAAATAGTAGATAAAGTAGCATGGAGCAATAAAAAATTATAGATATGTTGGAGACGTATCAGGCATCCCCAAGCTTAATTCCTGCTCGTCCTCGAGTAGGTAAATGATAAAAAAGAATTTTTGATGCGGAGTGATACTTCGGCATAATTTCAATATAAATCTTCTTATTTGTGATATGAATATTCAGATCCGAAAGATTTAAGACAAAGTTGACATAAAAATAATAATACTTCAAGCATACTAATCAAAGCAATCATGTCTTCTCAAAATAACATGGCAAAAGAAATTTCATCCCTACAAAATCATATAGTTAGGCTATGCTTCATTTTTGTCACACAAAGATGTTCCGAACTTCTATACCCCCGATGACATGCCAAGCAATTGTTTTATACTCAAATAATCTCAAACTCTTTCAACCTTTACGCAATACATGAGCGCGAGCCATGGCTATAGCACTATGGGTGGAATAGAATATGATGATGGGATTGTGTGGAGAAGACAAAAAAGAGAAAGTCTCATATTGACGAGGATAATCAACGGGCTATGGAGATGCCCATCAATTGATGTCAACATGAGGAGTAGGGATTGCCATGCAATGGATGCACTAGAGCTATAAGTATATGAAAGCTCTACAGAAGAAACTAAGTGGGTGTGCATCCAACTTGCTTGCTCACGAAGACCTAGGGCACTTTAAGGAAGCCCATCATTGGAATATACAAGCCAAGTTCTATAATGAAAAATTCCCACTAGAATATGAAAGTGATAAAATGAGAGACTCTCTATATGAAAAACATGGTGCTACTTTGAAGCACAATATACGAGACTCACTACATGAAGAACAAGGTGCTACTTTGAAGCACAATTGTGGTAAAAGGATAGTAGTATTGTCCCATCTCTCTTTTTCTCTCATTTTTTTGGGCCTTTCTTTTTTTTGGCCTTGCTCTTTTCTTTTTTTTTAGTCCGGAGTCTCATCCCGACTTATGGGGGAATCATAGTCTCCATCATCCTTTCCTCACTTGGTACAATGCTCTAATAATGATGATCATCACACTTTTATTTCTCTTACAACTCAACAATTACAACTCGAAGCTTAGAACAAAATATGACTCTATATGAATGCCTCCGGCGGTGTACCGGGATGGTGCAATGAATCAAGAGTGACATGTATGGAAAATAATGCATGGTGGCTTTGCCACAAATACGATGTCAACTACATGATCATGCAATGGCAATATGACAAAAGTAATGTATGTCATAATAATGATGATGGAAGTTGCATGGCAATATATCTTGGAATGGCTATGGAAATGCCATAATAGGTAGGTATGGTGGCTGTTTTGAGGAAGATATAAGGAGGTTTATGTGTGATAGAGCGTATCGTATCACGGGATTTGGATGCACCGGCGAAGTTTGCACCAACTCTCAAGGTGAGAAAGGGCAATGCACGGTATCGAAGAGGCTAGCAAAGGCGGAAAGGTAAAAGTGCGTATAATCCATGGACTCAACATTAGTCAAAAGAACTCATATAATTATTGCAAAAATTTAGAAGCCATCAAAAATCAAGTACTACGCGCAATGCTCCTAGGGGGATAGATTGGTAGGAAAAAACCATCGCTCGTCCCCGACCGCCACTCATAAGGATGCACAAGCCAGGTACACTTCATGTTTCAAATTTGTTACACAACTTTAACCATACGTGCATGCTACGGGACTTGCAAACTTCAACACAAGTATTTCTCAAATTCACAATTATCAACTAGCACGACTTTGATATTATTACCTCCATATCTCAAAACAATTATCAACCATCAAATTTATCTTAGTATTCAATTCACTCAAAAAGAAAGTTTCACATATCTTGAACACTAAGTATATTAACATTAAGCACATTACCATGCTATTAACGACTCTCAAAATAATCTAAGTGAAGCATGAGAGATCAAGTTTCTTTAAAACAAATCCACCACCGTGCTCTAAAAGATCTAAGTGAAGCACTAGAGCAAAAATTATCACGCTCAAAAGATATAAGTGAAGCACTATGAGCAAAACTATCAAGCTCAAAAGATATAAGTGAAGCACAAAGAGTATTCTAACAAATTCCAAATAATATATGGCTCTCTCAAAAGGTGTGTACAGCAAGGATGATTGTGGTAAAATAACAAGCAAAGACGCAAATAATACAAGACGCTCCAAGCAAAACACATATCATGTTGGTGAATAAAAATATAGCTCCAAGTAAATTACCGATGGAACTGGATGAAAGAGGGGATGCCTTCCGGGGCATCCCCAAGCTTTGACTTTTTAGTGTCCTTGGATTATCCTGGGGTGCCATGGGCATCCCAAGCTTAGGCTCTTGCCACTCCTTGTTCCATAATCCATCAAAAGAATTCACCCAAAACTTGAAAACTTCACAACACAAAACTCAATAGAAATCTCGTGAGCTCCGTTAGAGAAAGAAAACAAAAGACTACTTTAAATTACTTTAATGAACTCATTCTTTATTTATATTGGTGTTAAAACTACTGTATTCCAACTTCTCTATGGATTATAAACTATTTTACTAGCCAAAGATTCATCAAAATAAGCAATCAACACACGCAAAACAGAATCTGTCAAAAACAGAACAGTCTGTAGTAATCTGTAACTAATGCAAACTTCTGGAACTCAAAAACTTCTACCAAAATTAGACGGCCTGGAAAATTTGTTTATTGATCAGCATCAATTGGAATCACTATTTTATCACGTTCTGGTGATTTTTAACAATTCGGGCACTGAGCGCAAAGATTCTGGAAATTACAGCAAGATCAAATAACTATCACCCAAGAAGATCCAATAGGTTCAACTTGGCACAAACACTAATTAAAAGATAAAACCACATCTAAATAGAGGCTAGATGGATTATTTATTCCGAAACAGAAACAAAAACAAAAAACTAAAAATAAAATTGGGTTGCCTCCCAACAAGCGCTATCGTTTAACGCCCCTAGCTAGGCATAAAAGCAAGGATAGATCTAGGTATTGCCATCTTTGGTAGGCAATCCATAAGTGGCTCTCATGATAGATTCATATGGTAATTTTATTTTCTTTCTAGGAAAGTGTTCCATGCCCTTCTTTAAGGGAAATTAGAATCTAATATTCCCTTCCTTCATATCAATAATTGCACCAATCGTTCTAAGGAAAGGTCTATCAAGAATAATAGGACATGAAGGATTGCAATCTATATCAAGAACGATAAAATCTACGGGCACATAATTACTATTTGCAACAATATTAACATCATTAATTCTTCCCATAGGCTTTTTAATAGTGGAATCCGCAAGATGCAAGTTTAGAGACCAATCATCAAAATCACGGAAATCTAGCAAACCACATAAAGTTTTAGGAATAGTAGAGACACTAGCACCCAAATCACACAAAGCATGAAACTCATAATCTTTAATTTTAATTTTGATAGTAGGTTCCCACTCATCATGGAGTTTCTTAGGGATAGAAACTTTCAACTCAAGTTTTTCTTCATAAGATTGCATCAAGGCATCAACAATGTGTTCGGTAAAAGCCTTATTTTGACTATAAGCATGAGGAGAATTTAGCACGGATTGCAACAAGGAAATACAATCAATTAAAGAGAAGTTTTCATAATTAAATTCCTTGAGATCCAATATAGTGGGTTTAGCAATATCCCGATTTTTATTTCTTTCAATCCCACTTTTATCAATTTCATCATCAAGATCTAAAAACTCTGAATTCTTAGAACGCCTTCTAGGTAAAGGAAGATCATATTCAGTTTCATCAAGATTCATATTGCAAAACAAGGATTTAATAGGGGACACATCAATAACTTTCAGATCTTCATCTTGATTTTGATAGGAATTAGAAGAACACACTTTAATAAAGGCATCTTTGGAAGCACGCATCCTAGCGGTTCTTTCTTTGCACTCATCAATGGAAATTCTCATAGCTTTGAGAGACTCATTGATATCATGCTTAGGAGGAATAGATCTAAGCTTTAAAGAATCAATCTCGAGAGAAATTCTATCAACGTTCCTAGCCAAGTCATCAACTTTAATCAATTTCTCTTCAAGCAAAGCATTAAAATTCTTTTGTGAATTCATAAACTCTTTAACACTACTCTCAAATTCAGAGGGCATCTTATTAAAAATTTCCATAAGAGTTGTTGTAGGAATTTCCTTAATTATTAGAAGGATTACTAGGATAAGGCCTAGGATTAAAATTCCCTCTATACGCGTTGTTACCAAAATTATTCCTACCGACAAAATTCACATCCATAGTTTCATTATTATTCTCAATCAAGGTAGACAAAGGCATATCATTAGGATCAGAAGAAACACTCTTAGTAAATAACTTCATAAGTTCATCCATCTTTCCACTCAAAACATTGATTTCTTCTATAGCATGCACTTTTTTATTAGTAGATCTTTCAGTATGCCATTGAGAATAATTAACCATAATATTATCTAGGAGTTTAGTAGCATCTCCTAAAGTGATTTCCACAAAAGTGCCTCCCGCGGCCGAATATAAAAGATTTCTAGAAGCAAAATTCAATCCAGCATGAAATTTTTGTATAATCATCCACAAGTTCAAACCATGAGTAGGACAATTACGTATCATTTATTTCATTCTCTCCCAAGCTTGTGCAACATGTTCATGATCAAGTTGCTTAAAATTCATAATATCGTTCCTAAGAGAGATAATCTTAGCGGGAGGAAAATACTTAGAGATAAAAGCATCTTTGCACTTGTTCCAAGAATCAATACTATTTTTAGGCAAAGATGAAAACCACGCTTTAGCACGATCTCTAAGCGAAAAAGGAAATAGCTTCAATTTAACGACATCATTATCAACATCTTTTTTCTTTTGCATATCACATAAATCAACGAAGCTATTCAGATGAGTAGCGGCATCTTCACTAGGAAGGCCGGTGAATTGATCTTTCATAACAAGATTCAACAAAGCAGTATTGATTTCACAAGATTCAGTATTGGCAAGAGGAGCAATCGGAGTGCTAAGGAAATCATTATTATTGGTATTGGTGAAGTCACACAACTTGGTAGCATCTTGAGCCATCGCGACAAACAAGCAAACTAACACATGAGCAAACAAGCGGACAAGGAAAAGGCAACGGAAAGAGAGGAGGAGATTGGAAAAGAGAGGGCCAATAAAACGGCAAGGGTGAAGTGGGGGAGAGGAAAACAAGAGGAAAATGGCAAATAATGTAATGCGGGAGATAGGGATTGTGATGGGTACTTGGTATGTTGACTTTTGCATAGGCCTCCCCGGCAACGGCGCCAGAAATCCTTCTTGCTATGTCTCGAGCTTGCGTTGGTTTTCCCCTAAGAGGAGAGGATGATGCAGCATAGTAGCGGAAGTATTTCCCTCAGTTTTTCAGAACCAAGGTATCAATCCAGTAGGAGGCCACACGCAAGTCCCTCGTACCTGCACAAAACGATAGCTACTCGCAACCAACGCGATTAGGGGTTGTCAATCCCTTCACGGTCACTTACGAGAGTGAGATTTGATAGAGATAATAGTTTTTGGTATTTTTGATAGATAGATGCAAAGTAAAAAGTAAAGGCAAAGTAAAAACAAAGCAAGTATAAAAGTGATAGAGATTGATATGTTGAGAATAGACCCGGGGGCCATAGGTTTCACTAGTGGTTTCTCTCAAGAGCATAGATATTCTACGGTGGGTGAACAAATTACTGTTGAGCAATTGAGAAAATTGAGCATAGTTATGAGGTTATCTAGGTATGATCATGTATATAGGCATCACGTCCGAGACAAGTAGACCGAAACGATTCTGCATCTACTACTATTACTCCACTCATCGACCGCTATCCAGCATGCATCTAGAGTATTAAGTTAAAAACAGAGTAACGCCTTAAGTAAGATGACATGATGTAGAGGAATAAATTCATGCAATATGATAAATACCCCATCTTGTTATCCTCGATGGCAACAATACAATACGTGCCTTGCAACCCTTTCTGTCACTGGGTAAGGACACCGCAAGATTGAACCCAAAGCCATGCACTTCTCCCATTGCAAGAACTACCAATCTAGTTGGCCTAACCAAACGGATAATTCGAAGAGACTTGCAAAGATAACTCAATCATACATAAAAGAATTCAGAGAAGATTCAAATATTATTCATAGATAAGATGGATCATAAACCCACAATTCATTGGTCTCAACAAACACACCGCAAAAAGAAGATTACATCGAATAGATCTCCACGAGAGAGGGGGAGAACATTGTATTGAGATCCAAAAAGAGAGAAGAAGCCATCTAGCTACTAGCTATGGACCCGAAGGTCTGAAGTAAACTACTCACACTTCATCGGAGGGGCTATGGTGTTGATGTAGAAGCCCTCTGTGGTGGATGTCCCCTCCGACGGAGCTCCGGAACAGGCCCCAAGATGGGATCTCGTGGATACAGGAAGGTACAATGGTGGAATTAGGTTTTTGGCTCCCCTTCTGATCGTTTGGGGATACGTAGGTATATATAGGAGGAAGGAGTACGTCGGTGGAGCGTCAGGGGGCCCATGAGGCAGGGGGCGCACCCAGGGGGGGCGCCCTCCACCCTCGTGACCGCCTCTGGCACTTCTTGGAGTAGGGTCCAAGTCTCCTGGATCACGTTCGGTGAGAAAATCACGTTCCCGAAGGTTTCATTCTGTTTGGACTCCGTTTGATATTCCGTTTCTTCGAAACACTGAAGTAGGCAAAAACAGCAATTCTGGGCTGGGCCTCCGGTTAATAGGTTAGTCCCAAAAGTAATATAAAAGTGGAAAATAAAGCCCAATATAGTCCAAAACAGTAGATAAAGTAGCATGGAGCAATCAAAAATTATAGATACGTTGGAGACGTATCAATAGCACACAGACTCGCTTACATAAAGAGATCACAAAGAAAAGCTCAAAACTACTTGATACCAAAACTTCAATCTACTAGATCAAGATACTACTAAAAGGAGCGAACTAAATAAAGTGGTAAAGATAGGAGTGTGATGGTGATACGATACCGGGGCACCTCCCCCAAGCTTGGCAGTTGCCAAGGGGAGTGCCCATACCCATGTGATTATTTCTTCGGAGGTGATGGAGTCGGAGTTGTTGCATTTTTCTTCTCTAGCTTGCGTCTGAGGCTAAAATTTTCCTCCCTCAGATCTTCATTCTCGAGCTCAAGTTTCATTATCTTTTTGCATAGTGCTGCCTTGCTGTCCTGCAAAAAACGTGGTGGGATAGATTGGACCTTAGGGAGGCTTGACTTCTTGAACTCCACATGCATATCACCAGGTTGAGGTAGTGGATCGTCCTCTTCATCGGAGCTTGTCTCCTCCTTCCTCTTTGGATCATAGTCTTCTTCTTCCTCTGTGGTCCAGCCATAATGTTCCACATCTCCATATGCTTTTGGGTTTGCAATATAATCAGCCATGTAGCTCTCTCCCTCCGAATCTTGGGACGACATCTTGTTCCAAATCTGCAACAGGAACAGCTTGAAACGAAAACAGAGGATATTTGCGTGATGCGGTGGTCAAAACCTTCGGGAGTATATATAATGAATTTTTACCAACCAAAATACGTAACATACAAGAAAACGGAGTCCGAGAGGCACATGAGGTGCCCGCGAGACAGGGGGCGTGCCCTACAGGGGGCCCTCCTCTCTCGTGGGAGCCTCGTGTCCCTTTCGGACTACTTCTTTCTTCCTAAAATTCTTAAATAATCCAAAACTGATAAAAATTACCATTAGAGTTGTTTTGGAGTCGGTTTACTTACCGTACCACGTACCTATGCCTTTTCGGAGTCTAGAACGTTCTGGAAAGTGTCTCTTATGTATTCCTCAGGGGTTATGGTTTCAATAATATTAGTTTCAACATTGATAGGATTACCTGAAATATAATGTTTAATTCTTTGACCGTTTACCACCCTCGGATTTGTGCCTTCGAAGTTGTTGATTTTTATAGCGCCAGAGCGATAGACCTCTTCGATAACGTAGGGACCTTCCCATTTTGAGAGAAGTTTTCCTGCAAAAAATCTTGAACGAGAGTTGAATAATAACACATAATCTCCTACTTTAAAATCACGCTTTTGTATCCTCTTATCATGCCAGCGTTTGACTTTTTCTTTGAAAAGCTTGGCATTCTCATATGCTTGGGTTCTCCATTCATCAAGTGAGCTAATATCAAACAACCTCTTTTCACCCGCAAGTTTGAAGTCATAATTGAGCTCTTTAATAGCCCAATATGCTTTATATTCAAGTTCAAGAGGTAAATGACATGCTTTTCCATAAACCATCTTATATGGAGACATAGCCATAGGATTTTTGTATGCAGTTCTATAGGCCCATAACGCATCATCAAGTTTTTTGGACCAATTCTTTCTAGATCTATTCACAGTCTTTTGCAAAATTAATTTGAGCTCTCTATTGCTCAACTCTACTTCACCACTAGACTGCGGGTGATAAGGAGATGCGATTCTATGATTTACATCATACTTAGCAAGCATCTTGCGGAAAGCACCATGAATAAAGTGTGAACCACCATCAGTCATAAGATATCTAGGGACTCCAAACCTCGGAAAAATAACTTCTTTAAGCATTTTAATAGAAGTGTTATGATCAGCGCTACTAGTTGGAATAGCTTCTACCCACTTAGTAACGTAATCAACAACAACTAAAATATGTGTATAACCATTGGAGGCAGGAAAAGGGCCCATATAATCAAAGCCCCAAACATCAAACGGTTCAATAACAAGGGAATAATTCATAGGCATTTCTTGACGTCTACTAATGTTACCTATTCTTTGACATTCATCACAAGATAAGACAAACTTACAAGCATCTTTGAAAAGAGTAGGCCAATAAAAACCAGATTGAAGTACCTTGTGTGCAGTTCTATCTCCAGCGTGGTGTCCTCCATAGGATTCAGAGTGACACTTGCGTAGGATTTGTTCTTGTTCATGCTCAGGCACACAACGTCTAATAATACCATCTACTCCTTCTTTATAAAGGTGTGGATCATCCCAGAAGTAATGTCTTAAATCATAAAATAACTTTTTCTTTTGCTGGTATGTGAAACTAGGCGGTATATATTTAGCAACAATGTAATTAGCATAATCAGCATACCAAGGAGCAGTACGAGAAGCATTGACAACCGCTAATTGTTCATCAGGGAAACTATCATTAATAGGCAGTGGGTCATCAAGAACATTCTCTAACCTAGACAAGTTTTCTGCCACAGGGTTCTCAGCTCCCTTTCTGTCAATAATATGCAAGTCAAATTCTTGGAGCAAGAGGACCCATCCAATGAGTCTAGGCTTAGCATCTTTCTTTTCCATAAGATATTTAATAGCAGCATGATCAGTGTGAATAGTGACTTTGGAATCAACAATATAAGGTCTAAACTTATCACATGCAAACACAACTGCTAAGAACTCTTTTTCAGTAGTAGCATAATTTCTCTGGGCAGTATCAAGAGTCTTACTAGCATACTGGATCACATTCAATTTCTTATCGACTCTTTTCCCTAAAACAGCACCTACAGCATAATCACTAGCATCGCACATAATTTAAAAAGGTAAATTCCAATCAGGTGGATGTACAATAGGTGCAGTGATCAATGCTTTCTTAAGTGTTTCAAATGCTTCTACACAATCATCATCAAAGACAAAAGGAATATCTTTTTGCAATAAATTAGTCGGAGGCCTAGAGATTTTAGAGAAGTCCTTAATGAGCCTCCTATAAAAGCCGGCATGACCGAGGAAACTTCTTATACCTTTTATGTCCTTGGGACATTGCATTTTTTCAATAGCATCAACTTTGGCTTTATCAACTTCAATACCTCTCTCGGAGATCTTGTGCCCCAAGACAATGCCTTCATTAACCATAAAATGACACTTTTCCCAATTTAGGACGAGACTAGTGTCTTCGCATCTCTGCAAAACTCGGTCAAGGTCGCTCAAACAATCATCAAAAGAGGATCCATAGACGGAGAAGTCATCCATGTATACCTCACAAATCTTTTCACAAAAATCAGATAATATAGCCATCATGCATCTTTGAAAGGTAGCAGGTGCATTACATAAACCAAAAGGAATACGTCTATAAGCAAAAGTACCAAAAGGGCAAGTGAAAGTAGTTTTAGATTGATCCTTTGCTGACACAGGTATTTGAGAGAAGGCAGAATAACCATCTAGAAAGCAAAAAATGTGTTTGTTTGAATAGCCTTTCTAGCATTTGATCAATAAAAGGTAAAGGGTAATGATCTTTCTTAGTAGCTTTATTTAACTTACAAAAATCAATTACCATCCTATAACCTGTAATAATTCTTTGCGGGATCAATTCATCTTTATCATTAGGAACAACGGTAATACCTCCCTTTTTAGGGACACAATGGACAGGGCTTACCCATTCACTATTAGCAATCGGATAAATAGTACCTGCCTCAAGGAGCTTTAGAATCTCCTTTCTTACCACTTCCTTCATTTTGGGATTTAATCGTCTTTGAGGATCTCTAACTGGTTTGGCATCTTTTTCCACCGAAATTTTGTGTTGACATAATGTGGGACTGATGCCCTTAAGATCATCCAGAGTATACCCAATAGCATCCCAGTGCTTCTTCAGAGTTTTCAATAATCTTTCTTCTTCTTTCTCTGAAAGGTTAGCACTAATAATAACAGGATATATTTCTTTTTCATCAAGATAAGCATATTTAAGATTGTCAGGTAAAGGTTTGAGTTCAAACACGGGATCACCCTTGGGTGGAGGGGGATCCCCAAGAATTTCAACGGGAAGGTTATGTTTCAGCACAAGTTCTTGTTTAAGGAACACTTCATCTATTTCTTCCCTTTCCTTCATAAACATATCGTTTTCATGGTCTAACAAATAATGTTCTAACGGATCAGTTGGAGGAACACCTATGGAAGCAAGACCAATAATCTCATCTTTACTAGGTGGTTCCCTTTCACGAGGTTGTCTATTAAACTTGGCAAAATTGAACTCATGAGACATACCATCTATGCCAATAGTGACAATATTCTTTTCACAATTAATCTTAGCACTAGCAGTATGCAAGAAGGGTCTACCAAAAATAATGGGACAAAAATCATCTTGTGGGGAAGCAAGAACAAGAAAATCAGCAGTGTATTTAATCTTCCCACACAATACTTCAACATCTCTAACAATCCCAATAGGTTTAATGGTGTCCCTATTAGCAAGCTTAATAGTAACATCAATGTCTTCCAATTCAACAGGTGCAATATCGTGCATAATTTCTTTATATAGATCATAAGGTACCGCACTAGCACTAGCACCCATATCGCATAAGCCATGATAGCAATGATCTCCTATTTTAACATAAATAAGAGGCATGCCTACAACAGGTCTACGTGTCTTAGTATCGGGTGTAGCAATATTAGCAGTTTCACCCACAAAAGAGATAACATGCCCATCTAAGTCCTCATCCAAGAGATCCTTAATCATAGCAATACCATGTTCAACATTAATTTTCTCAGGAGGTTTATAGGTCCTAGTATTACTCCTACGAACAATAGTCAAAGCTTTAACATGATCTTTTATCCTAACTGGAAAAGGAGGTTTTTCGACATAAGTAGTAGGAATAATAGGATCACTATATGTAATGGTCTTTTCTTCGACTGTAATAGGTGCAACTACTTTCACTTCAACATGGGGATTATATTTAAACCACTTCTCTTTAGGGAGATCAACATGAGTAGCAAAGGATTCACAAAAAGTAGCTACTATCTCAGAGTCAAGTCCATACTTAGCGCTAAATCCATGAAAAGCATCGGTATCCATAAAAGATTTAACACAATCAAACTTAGGTGTCATACCTGACTCCTTACCATCGTCGGAACCCCAATCTTCAGACTTGCGTTTAATTCTTTCCAATAAGTCCCATTTGAAATCAATAGTCTTCAGCATATAAGAACCAGCACAGGAAGTATCGAGCAGGTTGCGATTATTAAGAGAAAGACGAGCATAAAAATTCTGAATAATCATTTCCCGAGAGAGCTCATGGTTGGGGCATGAATATAACATTGACTTAAGCCTCCCCCAAGCTTGAGTGATGCTTTCTCCTTCGCGAGGCCAGAAATTATATATGTAATTACGATCACGATGAACAAGATGCATAGGATAGAGCTTCTGGTGAAATTCCAACTTCAATCGCTTATAATTCCAAGATCCCGTATCATCACATAGCCTATACCATGTCAATGCATCTCCCTTCAAAGATAAAGGGAAGACCTTCCTTTTAACAACATCATTGGGAATACCTGCAATCTTAAATAATCCACAAACTTCATCCACAAAGATAAGGTGTAAATCGGGATGTAATGTTCCGTCTCATGCAAAAGGATTAGCTAGCAGTTTTTCTATCATACCCGAAGGAATCTCAAAGTGAATATTTTCATAAAGTTCAGTAGGTTGAGGAGCATATCTTTGCTCTTCTGGTTGGGGTGAAGATACCCCAAACAAGCCCCTAAAAGGATTAAGTTCCATAGCGACAAGTGACAGAAAATTTCAGCACACTATATAAATGTTTCCTTACCAAGTTCCACTCACCAAGAGCGCTACACTCCCCGGCAACGGCGCCAGAAAAGAGTCTTGATGACCCACAAGTATAGGGGATCTATCGTAGTCCTTTCGATAAGTAAGAGTGTCGAACCCAACGAGGAGCAGAAGGAAATGATAAGTGGTTTTCAGCAAGGTATTCTCTGCAAGTAATGAAATAAGTGGTAACAGATAGTTTTGTGATAAGGTAAATAGTAATGAGCAACAAGTAAATAAAGTAAATAACATGCAGCAAGGTGGCACAATCCTTTTTGTAGCAAAGGACAAGCCTGGACAAACTCTTATAATAGGAAAAGCGCTCCCAAGGACACATGGGAATATCATCAAGCTAGTTTTCATCACGTTCATATGATTTGCGTTCGGTACTTTGATAATTTGATATGTGGGCGGACCAGTGCTTGGGTGCTATTCTTACTTGAACAAGCATCCCACTTATGATTAACCTCTATTGCTAGCATCCGCAACTACAACAAAAGTATTAAGGTAAACCTAACCATAGCATGAAACACATGGATCCAAATCAGCCCCTTACGAAGCTACGCATAAACTAGGGTTTAAGCTTCTGTAACTCTAGCAACCCATCATCTACTTATTACTTTCCAATGCCTTCCTCTAGGCCCAAATAATGGTGAAGTGTTATGTAGTCGACATTCACATAACACCACTAGAGGCTAGACAACATACATCTCATCAAAATATCGAACGAATACCAAATTCACATGACTACTAATAGCAAGACTTCTCCCTTGTCCTCAGGAACAAACGTAACTACTCACAAAGCATATTCATGTTCATAATCAGAGGGGTAATAATATGCATAAAGGATCTGAACATATGATCTTCCACCAAATAAACCAACTAGCATCAACTACAAGGAGTAATCAACACTACTAGTAACCTACTAGCACCAATCCCGAACTTGGAGACAAGAATTGGATACAAGAGATGAACTAGGGTTTGGAGATGAGATGGTGCTGGTGAAGATGTTGATGGAGATTGCCCTCTCCCGATGAGAGGAGCGTTGGTGATGATGATGACGATGATTTCCCCCTCCCGGAGGGAAGTGTCCCCGGCAGAATAGCTCCACCAGAGCCCTAGATTGATTCCGCCAATGTTCCGCGTCGTGGCAGCGGAGTTTCGTCCCGTAAGCTTGCCCACGATTTTTTCCAGGGTAAAAGTGATGATATAGCAGAAGATGGACGCCGGAGGCCCACCAGGGGGCCCAGGAGATAGGGGGCGCGCCCTGTAGGCGGGGGGCGCCCCCTGTCTCCTGGACTGGTTGTGGGCCCCCTGGCCTATTTCTTTTGCTCATAATTTCTTATAAATTCCAAAAAGTTGTTCCGTGGAGTTTTAGGACTTTTGGAGATGTGCAGAATAGGTTTCCAACTTTTGCTCCTTTTCCAGCCAGAATTCCAGCTGCCGGCATCCCCCCTCTTCATGGTAAACCTTGTAAAATAAGGGAGAATAGGCATAAGTATTGAGATATAATGTGTAATAACAGCCCATAATGCAATAAATATTTATATAAAAGCATGATGCAAAATGGACGTATTAGTAGGCAAGCTTTTGGGTTTTCTAGTTTCAGAACGGGGTATTGAAGCTAACCCGGAGAAAATAAAGGCTATCACCTCTCTGGGTAAACCGGCGTGTATCAATGATGTTTGCGGGTCGTATTGCGGCCTTAAGCCGGTTCACAAGCCGGTTGGGTGAGAAAGCTATTCCTCTTTACCAGATGATGAAGAAGACAGATCACTTCATTTGGAGTGATGCTGCTGAATAGGCGTTTGAGGTTTTGAAGAAACAGTTGGCTGAGCCGCTGGTTCTGGCTGCTCCCGTCGATAAAGAGCCTTTGTTGTTATATGTGGCTGCCAATAGCCGAGCTGTCAGTGTAGCCATTGTGGTGGAAAGAAAGGAATCAGGCAAGGAGCATCCGGTTCAGCAGCCGGTTTACTACATGAGTGAAGTGCTTATTGAGTCCAAGCAAAGGTATCGACATTGGCAGAAGCTGGTATATGGGATGTTCATGTCTAGACGAAAGCTCAAACAGTATTTTCTAGGTCATCCCATCATTGTGGTTAGTTCTGCTCCCTTAGGGGATATTATTCAGAACAGAGAGGCCACGGGTCGGGTAGCCAAGTGGGCCATTGAGCTTGGACCCATGGTCTGAAGTATGTGCCTCGCACAACCATCAAGTCTCAAGCACTTGTGGATTTTACCAATGATTGGACAGAGTTGCAGATGCCTGAGGAGAAGCTGGATAGCACATATTCGACTATTCACTTTGATGGATCCAGGGAATTGGAGGGCTCAGGGGCTGGAGATGTCTTGACATCCCCACGAGGTGATAAATTTTCCTATGTTCTCCGGTTGATGTTCCCTTGTACTTGAAAGTGCTAGTTATTGACTAGAGGGGGGTGAATAGGCGACTTTTATGTAAGTCTTCAAAACATGGAAGTTTCAAAGACAAACGATAGAAATGAACCTATTAACATGCAGCGGAAGGTAGACTACACTAGGCAAGCCATAGTCAAGTATACAATGAAGTGAAATCATGAAGACTAATGGCAGCTAGGCAGTATGGATCAGGATGGAAGATAGTATGAAGCCAAACAACAATAGTCGTCACACAGTGAAGTCAAACAGGTAACTCAAGCAGGCAATAACTTCACGAAGACTAACACTAAGTAAAGAGAGGGAGAAGATAGAACCAGTTGCTTGGTGAGGACAGTGATTTGTTGGACCAGTTCCAGTTGCTGTGAAAACTGTACATCTGGTTAGGGAGGCTGAGATTTAACTCAGAAGACCTCGTCTTCACCTTATTCCCCTTGAGTTAAGGACACCTAGTCCTCGCCCAATCACTCTGGTAAGTCTTCAAGGTAGACTTCCAAACCTTCATAGACTTCGTTCGCCGGAAATCCACAATGACTCTTGGATGCTCAGAACGTGACGCCTAACCGGCTGGAGGATTCATAGTCCTCAAGTGTAACAAGTCTTCAGATCACGTAGACAGAAAGACTTTAGTGATGCCTAACACTCTTTGTCTTTGGGTGTTTTGGGTTTTGTCCTCGCAAGGATTTCTCTCTCTCAAAAGCTTCGAGGTGGGTTGCTCTCAAACGACAAAAGCCGTGCACTAACTCTAAGCAGCCACCAATTTATGGTGTAGGGGGTGGGCTATTTATAGCCACTAGGCAACCCGACCTGATTTGTCCGAAATGACCCTGAGTCACTAAGGAACTGACACGTGTTCCAACGATCAGATTTCAACCACACGCGACAACTTAACTTGGGCTACAAGTAAAGCTGACTCATCCAGTTTTGGATAAGGTTTGATCTCATTGTCTTCGCTCGAAGACATAGGATTTGGTTGAGCATCACTTCATTCACTCAGTGTGTTCACTTGGACCCCACTTAACAGTACGGTGGTTCCTATGACTCAACAAAGAAGAAAAGGAAACTACGAAACAACTATGTCTTCGCACTCCATAGTCTTCACGTGAATGTCTTCTCGAGCCATAATCTTCGTTGTGAATATCTTCACAGACCACCATTGTCTTCAATGTCTTCACACATTTTTAGGGGTCATCTCCGGTAGGTAAACCGAATCAGTGAGGGACTACTACCTGTGTTATCCTGCAATTCTCACAAACACATTAGTCCCTCAACCAGGTTTGTCGTCAATACTCCAAAACCAACTAGGGGTGGCACTAGATGCACTTACAATCTCGCCCTTTTTGGTGATTGATGACAAACTGGTTGAAGTTTTCAACTTTGGGATAAAAGTATGTGAAATTGTAAAGGATCAAGGTATTGTCTTCATAAGTAGTAAAAAGGCTCCCCCTGAAGATGTGCATATAAGTATTTTGCTTTTGAATGCAAATGCACATGGCAGGTCATACTTGTGGAGATCCTCTTCAACTAATGAAGACAATTCATCATGCATGAAAGGATATAACTAAGGTAATGACATGCATAATGAAAAATGGACGTCTGTGAAATGACTTTGTGCAGGATTTATCATCGCACATGCGGAATTTATCATCGCATCACATAGTTTGCAGAAAAGGTAGCAGACGACCATCAAGTTTTAAGTGTTACAACTCAAAAAACCAAATGTATCAAAAGCAAGAGTTGTAAGCACTTAGCAAAAAGTATAACAACCACCCATATGGACTCGCTTGAAGACTATCAACTCATATGCTTCTCCCCCTTCTGTCAGTAAGGACCAAAAAAGTTTGAAGACATAGAGCGTCTACTCGTTCCCATGAGGAGTAGGCGAAGCAACAGGGTCGTTGTTGAGGTCTGGTGGTGCGGAAGAACTCGGTGCAGTGTCGATATGCGGCGAAGTTGTAGTTGGTGAAGTAGCATCATCTTCATCATCAAGGTCCAACGCATGTGAGGGAGGAAGAATAGTCAGAGTCTTCAAGTGAGGGAGTCCGACGCAAGACAACGTTTCTGGGAGGAGTGGAGTCAGACTTGAATCTCTCTATGAAGCCATCTTGCTGAAGATCATCTTCAGAGCTCAGCAGTGTCAGACTCTTCCACGACCGCCTATAGGTTTCATGCGTGACAAAAGCATTCTTGGTGGCAAGGTTGCGAATGCGACTAACATCCACCAAGAGGCTTTGCATCTGACGCTTCAGCTAGTCATGATGCTTACCCTGTTTTTGATGCAGGGCAACGAGAAGCTCTCTGTCATTGAGAACACGAGTATGCTTCTGAGGCCTTTGAGCAATTGTGCTTTCAGTGGCTTCAGTATGGGCACGATGAGGTGCATGTGTATTGCTAGCCAAAGGATAAACATGAGTAGCAACAAGAACTCCTTCAATGGGTTGACTGAAGCTTCGGTGATCGGCATTGTGAAGATAAATTGGCTCCTTGGCAGGATCTGGGTAAATGGCTTCAACTAACAGATCAACTTCTGGCAAGAATATGAGATGATTGTGCGCGGAAGGTTGATAGTCGACAGCAGAATGAAGCTTGATGAGGCGCATTACCCATGGAGCATAAAACTTCAGTCCAAATAGATCAGAGCCAGATGCAGCCAATTGCCTGATGAAGAAGTCTTGAGAATTGAAACTGATGCCATTAAAGATATAGAAGACCAATGTCTTCATTGCGCCTTCTAGCTTCGCTGCAGGAGAATGTCCCTTGACAAGCCATAGAGTTCGCCTGATGATATGATAAATAGTGCGGGGCAGATACTCTAGGTCTTCAACAAAGAACTCCTTTGGATATTCAGCATCGCGGGGCAGTGGCTTCATCTTGCTCAGCATTTGGCTCATGTTTGGTTCAGGCTTCTGGAGGATGCTCCCCAAAGCATTGTGGTAAAGCTGACAACCAGGTTCAAAGAGTTCACCTGGAGTGGGCAGGCCAGTAAGCTCAATTATCTCAAGAGCTTTGGCTTCGTGGTGTACATTGCCTGCCATCCACTAAAGGACCCAAGTCTTCAGATCCCTGTTGTAGCTGCGAATGCGGAGGGTGGCATAGAATTGTAGCAGAAGCTCTGAGTTCCAGTGCTCTTTATCAGTCACAAATTGGAGAAGGCCATCATCTCTGAAGCAGTCGAGTGCTTCTTCCAAGCAGGGGAGGCTAGCAATAGCTTCGCAGTCTAGACGCATATGGGAAAAGATGCGCCCTTGATCATAAAGAACACATGAATAGTAACTGCGCTACTGATAACTCCAGAACCTATCAGATGATATTCTTGGCTTGGAATACGGGTTCTTGGCGCTGTCAAAGAAGGTGTTGTGTGCAATGAAGCCATTCACATTAAATGATCCTGGGGAAGTTGCGGTACCTGGAAACCTTGGCAGCCTGGGCTTTGGCTTCTGGACCTGAGGCCTGCGCTCCACACGATAATCAAATTGTGGTCCGGGAGCAGGAGGAGGAACCAGAATAGGCCAACGAACCATGACAGGTTGGCCGCGATAAAATGCAAGCTCAATTGTGTGAGGCCTTGGAGGTGGTACAGGAGTGTCGGCATTGACATGGGCTTGAAGCTGCACAATGGTTTCAGGTGCAACATTGGCTTCAGGTGTAGCATTGGCTTCAGGCACTGTATTCACTTCAGGCGCCACATTAGCTTCAGCCATGACAACGTCATTGGCTTCAGAACTGGTGTTGGTGGCCGCCTCAGTATTATCAACCTCCACTTGAGTAGTTGGAGGGTCAAACACGTTCTCCTTGAGAACAACTTCTTGGTTGGTGGGGGTGTGGAAACACACTCTTCTTCTTCATGGGGTTCTTCTTGATCATCGGCTGATGCAGCCGGAATGTCTTCAGCAGCTTTGGCTTCAGACTCAGAGACGTTTACAGTTGGAGTGGTGACAGGAAACACTTGTCGTGCTACTGAGTTGTGGTGCTCATCTCCTTCTGGAACGCTCGACAGAGCAACTTGTGGCCTTGGTCCTTTGCGAAGCCTACGAAATGCGGGCGACACTTTTGGAGAGGGAGTTGGCTGGGCCACATAGTCATCATCATCAAGCACCGGACTGGTGACTTGAGTTGGGGGAGTACTTGGTGAGTCATCTTGACGAGGGGTGTCTTGAGGGTGATCATCCCATGAATCATCCTGAGCAACTGGCGTCAAAGGACGACCAATGCTGATGAGTTCGCTGTTCGTGAGAACAGGCAATGATAACGTTTGGTGCTCAATATGAGGAAGGACTTCATCATCATCTACATTGTCTTGGGGGACCAATGTCTTTAGCTGCGGTGTGGTCAACAGATGGATCTTCTTCAGCTTCAGGAGTCTCTGTGGTGGCAGGCTCGTGAACTATCAACTAATGCTCTTGGTGTTCGGACGCAGGACGAGCAACTGAGATTGGCTCGACGACAAGGGGCTCTGTGGGAGCAGCCCGATCTCTTTTGTTTGTCTTTCTCTTCTTGGTCGGTGGAGCATCTTTAGTGGTGTTCTTGTTCTTGCGCTTTCGGGCTTCGGCTTCGGCTGCCCTTGTTTTCTTAAGTTCCGAAGCTACTGTAGGGACCTTAGGCTGGATGCTTCATCTTGGGCCACAGTAGACTTCTTCTTTTTGGCAGCCATCTTGGGGTCAATGTTGGACACCCAAGAGCTTTGCGCTTTTTAGCTTCGTTGTGAACTTGCGCACACTTGCCGGCGGAGATCTTCATCCGTTCTCTTGAACCTTTTGCTGCTTCATGTTTCTGTTGAAACTGCTCTTTGAGCTCATGCAGCATCTGCTTGAAGCATTTAACATCCTCCACACTGAGATTGGCCACGTTCTTCTTCAATTGGGCTTTTTCGTGATCAATCTTGTGCTTCAGTTTGACAATCTTCTGAGCCAGAGCTAGCTCATTTGCAATGGCACTGTGGAAAGAGACACTGATGCCAATTGGAAGCTGAAGGTCATCAATACTTAGGTCTGGGTTGTCAAACCACTCATCAATGAAGTTATTTAAGATGTCCACATCAAAGAGGGGCAGATCGTTGAAGATCTCCGCCTCTTGCTTGCTCTTTATCAGAAGCTCGAGAGCATCGTCGCCAAGATCTTCGTCACTTAACAGATCAATTGCTTCATTCTCATTCCTCAGAACGGCAGCTGGGGTCAGTGCTTGACCAGAAATCTGGATGGGCTTCTTCTTCTTCTTGGTCTTGGAGATGCGAGAAATATCTTCAGACTGCACACTGGATGCAGGAGGTGGAGTGGCCAGAGACTTCACACGAGAAGCTTTCGGTGCAGTGGAGGGCTTTGAAGCCTTGGATTTCTTCTGGTTTTGTGGCTTTGGTGGAGCAGGTGCTTCATCAGAATCAATGTCTTCTTCAGAGTGCTCCACGGCTGCGCCCTGAACAGCAATGTGTGTGATGAGACCTTCGAGGTTGTAGAAGGGCCCGATGATATTGGGTTCAACATCACGGGTGCCATCAGCCCGAGGAGCAGGTGGACCGGGGTTGAAGTCGGGTCCAAAAGCTTTCTTGTTTTTCACAGTAGAGTCCTTGGCAAACTTGTAGTTTTTCTTGAACAGATTGTCTTCACGGCACCATAGCAGAGAAGATGGGTCAGCATTCTCTAGCTGTGGTCAGCGAACCATGCAGGGATAGAAGCCTTGAGCAATGGCTTCAGACTTGGACTTGGGTTGAAGATTTTTGTATAAGATATCTCCCCAAGGTCGCTTGATGGAATTCTTCTCAGCATACTCAGTAGTGAGGAATCTGTATTTGTACCATTCCTCTGCCCAATATCTCCGAATCCACTGGATTGGAGTCTTTCGTTCACCATAGGTTTCTTCTAGGTTAGTCTTGTACATTTCATGCAAATCAGGTGGCAAATCTTTGGAAGTATTCCCACGATGCTGTCTGCCGCCCTTTCTTGCTGACTTTTCTATGGCCATGAGGTTCAACCTGAATGGCTTCAGAACTTGCAAAGGCTTCCGTTTGCTGGTCACACAAGAACTGGCTTCGGGAGAATTGATATGACGCTGTAAGAATTCTGCAAATGAATGCAGACTATGAGAACCAAGGGATTCTCCCACGGACATGTACCTGTGACAGCATCAGAGATGCGAGGGAAGGGGAAGAGGTCATATGCATTTTCAGAAGATTTTGAAGATAAATCAGTTTTGAAGACATTGACCTCATAGCGCGAAGACATTCACTTATATGTTGAGAGTTGGTTCCAGATTTGTACGAATCCAAGAATAGGTACAAGTGAGGAACCTAACTATGTGTGAAGCATAAGTGAATATACTAGGCATGTTATGAGATGCAGAACAGGATAGATCCAAATTTGTAGCCACATAACCCACTTTTGGTGGAGAAGGATGAATCTATCGGATCAAAAAGGCAGTAAAAGTAAGATTTAATTACCACACGAAGAACTGCTAGACGGAGTAGAGAGGAGTCCGAGCAGTTCGATCTTCCGTGCCCTAACTTGGCAATGAAGACACCTACGGCGGCTGCGGAGAAGACGAGGTCCGCGGCTGGCGTGAGGATGACGTCGGTGAGGTTGCGGTAGGTAACTGCTTCATCGCCGGCGTCGTCGGGAGCTAGCGGTGGCGCTAGGGTTTGTGCGAGGTGGAGAGATGGAAGAAGTATTTTGACCACAATGAGTTGTGTATTTATAAGGAAAGGGACAGCACAGCGCAATTACGCAGGTGCCCCTGGCGGTTCACATCTAAGGGACACGTGGCGAACATGCAACACATTGGAAGTTGTTCCATGTTCCCACGCACGCACGCCTGGACTGTCGGGTGGTCGTTCCGGCTTCTCCGGGTTTTAGGCAATAAGGATTTAGTATTTAAAACAGATATAACTTTTGTCTCTGTGTCTTCTGCTGACAAGGACACTGACAAGACATTCGACGGTTTCAATAGAATGCATATGATTTGGATAGATAGAATTTGAGGTAGAAGCATAGAAGAGGTTAGGGTCCGATCACATTCACTTAGTCCAAAAGATTCAAACCAGAAGACATAGCTATAAGTGAATGTTGTAGAGGACAGAACACAAATATATGTATATATGTATATATATAGCTGAGTAAGATCAAATCAACAAAGTGAAGATCAACATGAAGACAAATCAATGTTGAATATAAATCAAATGTGAAGACTTAGCAAATGTAACGCCAAGAGAAACACTTCAAAGAAAAGTTTGGAGGTGGCGTTACCCACCGTGTAGGAAGTATTAGACCCAGACACGACCCACAATTATCGTGGCGCTCCAAAGTCAAATTCCGCATTAATGTATTCACACTTAGAGTGTATGTCTTCATTGATTGAAGATATACATTACTTCGTGTGTTGCACATCTAAGTCATCATTATGCATAAGTGTTAGGATGAGTGCCTAATCACAGGATATTTGAGGATTCCAAGATATTTAGCTCACACCGCAACTTGCAAAACCTTTTCTCATCGAAGGGCTTTGTGAATATATCTGCCAATTGCTCTTTAGTGTTGACATGAATGATATCAATATCTTCCTTCATAACGTGATCTCTGAGAAAGTGATGACGAATTTCAATGTGCTTTGTCTTCGAGTGTTGAACTGGGTTGTTGGCAATCTTGATGGCGCTTTCATTGTCGCAGTAGTGTGGTACTTGCTTCAGATGGATGCCATTGTCCTTGAGTGTTTGCTTTATCCATAGAAGCTGAGCGCAGCAAGATCCAGCAGCAATGTATTCAGATTCAGAAGTGGAGAGAGATACATAGTTCTGCTTCTTTGAATACCAACAGACAAGTGATCGACCCAGAAAGTGACATGTGCCTGATGTAGACTTGCGATCCACCTTGTCACCAGCAAAACCAGGATCCAAGAATCCAACTAGATCAAACTCTGAGCCCTTTGGATACCATAATCCAAGTGTTGGGGTGTAAGCCAAATATCGAAGAATTCGCTTCACAGCTAAGTGATGCGATTCCTTTGGTGCCGCTTGGAATCGGGCACACATGCAAACACTAAGCATGATATCTAGCCTAGATGCACATAAATAAAGTAAATAACCAATCATGGAGCGATATACCTTTTGATCGAACTCTTTACCGTTGGCGTCAGGACCTAAATGACTTTTGGTTGGCATTGGCGTCGTGTAACCTTTGTAGTCTTGAATTCCAAACTTCTTCATGCAGTCTTTGAGGTATTTCTCTTTAGATATAAAGATGTCGTTGCTTTGCTGACGAATTTGAAGACCTAGGAAGAACTTCAGCTCACCCATCATGGACATCTGATATTGCTCTTGCATCATGTGTCCAAACTCATCACTGTATTTCTGGTTAGTGGAGCCAAAGATAATGTCATCCACATAGATTTGGCACACAAATAGTTCACCATCATATGTCTTCGTGAAGAGTGTGGGATCCAGGGAACCAGGTTTGAAGCCTTTGCTCTTCAGGAAGTCTTTGAGTGTGTCATACCAAGCTCGAGGGGCTTGTTTGAGGCCATACAGTGCCTTGTTTAGTTTGTATACCATATTAGGATGTTTTGGATCTTCAAAGCCAGGTGGTTGTGCAACATACACTTCTTCTTCAATCTTGCCGTTGGGAAAAGCACTCTTCACATCCATTTGATACAGAAGGATGTTGTGATGATTTGCATAGGCTAGCAGTATGCAAATGGCTTCAAGCCTAGCCACGGGAGCAAATGTTTCATCGAAGTCAATCCCTTCAACTTGAGTGTATCCCTGAGCGACGAGAAGAGCCTTGTTTCTGACAACTTGACCATGCTCATTTTGCTTGTTGCGATATATCCACTTGGTGCCAATGATATTGTGCTTACGAGGATCAGGACGCTTGAACAATTCCCATACATTGTTCAGCTTGAACTGTTGAAGCTCTTCTTGCATAGCTTGAATCCATTCAGGTTCCATGAAGGCTTCAGCAACTTTCTTGGGTTCTGATATTGAGACAAATGCAAAGTGCCCACAGAAATTTGCCAGTTGCGTTGCTCTTGAACGAGTGAGTGGACGAGGTGCATTAATACTGTCAATTATTTTCTCAATCTGTACTTCATTTACAACACGAGGATGAACTGGATGAAGATTTTTCTCTTGCTAATCATTGTCCTCATTTCGAGCATTGTATTCAGGCTGATCATTGTCTTCAGGTTGATTAGGTGCAGAAATGATAAGTTCCTCTTCAACCAGTGCTTCAGAAGGTATGATCTCTCCATTACCCATAAGCTTGATTGATTCACTAGGAGGGACTTCATCTAGCACATTTGGCAGGTGCTCTCTTTGTGAGCTGTTAGTCTCGTCGAACCGCACATCTACAGTTTCAACCACTTTATAGTGAAGAGGTTGAAGACTCTGTAGGAGTGCGAATCCTTCTCGTAACCAAGCATAAAACCTTCAAGTGCTTTTGATGCAATTTTTGAAGTGTGATGTGGATCCTTGATCCAGCACTTAGCACCAAATACTCTGAAGTAACTGATGTTTGGCTTCTTACCAGTTAGGAGCTCATAGGATGTCTTCTTTAGAAGCTTGTGAAGATAAACTCGGTTGATGACATGGCATGCAGTATCAATGGCTTCGGGCCAGAACTTTCTTGGAGTCTTGTATTAATCAAGCATCGTCCGAGCCATCTCAATGAGTGTTCTGTTCTTGCGCTCCATGATGCCATTCTGCTGAGGTGTGTACGGAGCTGAGAACTCATGAGTGATGCCCAATGTATCCAGGTAAAGGTCTAGGCCAGTGTTCTTGAACTCTATGCTGTTGTCACTTCTGATATGCTTGATCTTGACGCCATAGTTCGTCATGGAACGATTGGCGAAGCGTCTGAAGACATCCTGCACTTTAGTCTTGTAGAGGATTATATGTACCCATGTATATCTTGAATAATCATCGACAATGATGAAACCATAGAGGCAAGTAGTGGTAGTGAGAGTAGAGTAGTGAGTAGGTGCAAAGAGATCCATGTGAAGCAGCTCGAAGGGTTGACATGTAGTCATGATTGTCTTCAAGGGATGCTTGGCCCTCGTCATCTTTCCAGCTTCGCAGGCACCGCATCGATGATCCTTCTTGAACTTAACACCCTCGATGCCTATGACGTGCTTCTTCTTTGTGAGAGTGTGCAAGTTCCTCATGCCAGCATGCCCTAGCCTTTGATGCCAGAGCCAACACTCTGAAGCTTTTGCTAGAATACATACGGCCAACTGTGGTCCTGCTGAGAAATCTACCATGTACAAATCATCATTCCGGTACCCTTCAAAGACCAGAGACTTGTCAGATTCCATTAGAAGAAGGCAACAATATTTTCCAAATATCACAATCATGTTCAAATCACGAAGCATTGAGACAGACATTAAGTTGAAACCAAGGGATTCAACAAGCATCACTTTATCCATGTGTTGATCCTTTGAGATTGCAACTTTACCTAGATCCAATACCTTGCTTTTACCAGTGTCAGCAAATGTGATGTGACTCTTGTCATATGGACATAAAGTTGAGTCCATGAGAAGACTTCGATCACCAGTCATGTGATTAGTGCATCCACTGTCCATAATCCATTCTGAAGCATGTGGTGTCATACCCTACAATACAGTTAAGGGGATAGGCTTCACCAAGAGTATTCTGAAGCATAAACATTTGACGCACAAGAGGATTAACAAAGCTCAGATCAAGGTTAGGACTGATAGGATGATTGACAAGCGATTCAGGAACAAAATACATAGTAAGACCATTTGGGCATTTAATCTTGTGCCCCACAAGATGTTTTAGGTCCCCAGCAAAAGCATCAGACGCCTTTGTTTTCCGGCTAGAGACCTTTCCCTGCAAAAGAAAGTTAATTTTTATTAACCACCCACATCTTTAGGGGTGGCTTAGAAGCAATGAGTCTAAGTGCAGCATCTTAGAACTTCGGCTTTGGAGCCCTAGCAAATAGCCTTGCAGGAGGTGAATAATACTCATTTGAATAAGCAGAATAGTTCTTAGTCTTATGAACATAGCGGTTTGAGGATACCCGCTCATATTCATAATTTTGAGTATGATTTCCCTGCAAAACATTGGAGTTAGGGTGACTCTTTTGAGTCCTCTGTCTGTATGAAGCCTTTGGACAATATGAAGCCTTTGGTCTGGGGTTTGTCTTCTTCCCTTGTGGTGTCATGATGACATTCACAGGAAGATTTTCAAGACACTTTTTGGGCACCCAGATCTTCTTCATAGGTGGCCCATTCCAGTAGTTAGTACCAATATACCTAGCAAACACTTCACCGTTCTGAATCTTGAACAGTTTATAGTTTGCATCAAAGGATTCATCAATGATAATAGGGTTAGCACAAGTGAAGCCAGATAAGGTGGATGGATCCACTGAAGGTCCCTTTGCAGCAACCCATGTGGTTTTGGGGTACTGCTCAGGCTTCCAGTAAGAACCATCAACATTCATTTTCCCATCAAACACAACACCCTCTTTTCTAGGGTTTCGGTTCAGAATCTGCTTTTTGAGGACATCACATAGTGTCTGATGCCCTTTGAGACTTTTATACATCCTAGTCTCAAGCAATGTCTTCAACCTAGCATTTTCATCAGCAATAGTAGTGGCATCCTCAGCAGAGGGGTTAGTAACCACATCAGCAGTTGAAGATATTGTGACAGTAGCAGCAGTAGAACATTCAGCAAAAGAAGTAGTGTTATCACGCTCAAGGCATTTTAGACATGGTGGTTCAAATCCTTCCTGAGCAGGACTGATCTGTTGAGCGCGAAGTGACTCGTTCTCTTTTTGAAGATCTTCATGAACTGCTCTCAATTTCTCAAGTTCTTGCTTCCTTTGAAGATAATCATAGGAAAGCTTTTCATGAGTTGTTGAGAGCATTTCATGACTACTTTCAAGTTCCTCATACTTAACATGAAGATTTCTCATGTCTTCAATTAAGGACTGAGATTGGGTCATTTTCGTGTCCAATAGGTCATCGCTTTTGTCTAACAGTTTTTGAATATGTTCCATAGCCTTCTGTTGTTCAGTTGCAATTTTAGCAAGTGTTTTGTAGCTGGGTTTGGATTCACAATCAGAGTCATCTTCACTTGATGTTTGAAAGTAAGCATCGCGTGAGTTTACCTAGGCACCACGTCCCATGAAGCAGTAGGTGGGAGCGGAGTCGTCCTTGTCATTAGCATCAGTGTTGGTGACAGAGCCATTGTCTTCAGTGTTGAAGATGGACTTGGCAACGTAGGCTGTAGCTAGAGCCAGACTTGCAACGCCAGAGTCGGACTCCTCCTCAGACTCCACCTCCGCCTCCTCAGAAGCAGACTCCTCCTCTGAATCCATCTCCTTACAAACAAAAGCACGAGCCTTGCCAGATGAGCTCTTCTTATGTGATGAAGACTTGGAGGAAGACTTGGAAGAAGACTTGGAGGATTCATTCTTCTTCTTGTCATCATAATCATATTCCTTGCTCTTCTTCTTCTTCTTCTTCTTGTACTCATTGTCCCATTCAGGGAGTCCTGGATTAGGGTTCTCCGGACAGCCGGACTATATCCTTTGACCGGACTGTTGGACTATGAAGATACAAGATTGAAGACTTCATCTCGTGTCCGGATGGGACTCTCCTTGGCGTGGAAGACAAGCTTGGCAATACAGATATGTAGATCTCCTCCCTTGTAACCGACTTTGTGTAACCCTAGCCCCCTCCGGTGTCTATATAAACCGGAGGGCTTAGTTCGTAGGACGACAACAATCATACCATAGGCTAGCTTCTAGGGTTTAGCCTCCACGATCTCGTGGTAGATCAACTCTTGTAATACTCATATCATCAAGATCAATCAAGCAGGAAGTAGGATATTACCTCCATTGAGAGGGCCCGAACCTGGGTAAACATCGTGTCCCCCGCCTCCTGTTACCATCCGCCTTAGACGCACTGTTCGGGACCCCCTACCCGAGACCCGCCGGTTTTGACACCGACATTGGTGCTTTCGTTGAGAGTTCCACTGTGTCGTCATCGTAAGGAAGGATGGCTCATCTTGTTGTCAGGGACAACATCACCTCTGGGGGAGCCCCGGCTGTAGCCCAAACTCTCCGACTAGGCGGCTTTGTCATCATCGCCTGTTCGGCCACTGCGCCGACGATGACTTCTCAGGTCATCGAAAACAGCCTCCACATTGGCTCGGAGCTTACCGAGCGGATGAATCCAATGGAGCTCTCCTCTTTTAACGAGCTCTTGGATCGCATCGCCGCTTTGGGTGTCGCTACGGACTATGATCAGATTGGGCTTAAACCCGACCAAAGGGAGATTAACTCTCCGCCAGTCACCCATCAGATAGCGGTGGTGGAGGAGCAATGCGGCGATTATTCCTCTATCATGAGGACAAGATATGTATGAATTCCCGAGCTCTCTGAGCCGGATACCTGTCCAAACCCTGAACCTAGAATCAGGCAACAGGCCAGATCCACCGGGCAACAAACCGGAGCCCGAACTTCCAAGATCGGAAACTCGTCCGCCCCTGGGTCTCAAACCGGGTCAAGGTCCGGACTTAAATCCACCCACCCACCCAGATATAAAAGATCTTTCCCACATTAGGCAAGAGCCCCAGGAGATAGTACATCACTATTGGGCCAGATTCCTCCTTGTAATGAACAAGGTCAAGGACTATCGCGAGGAAGACGCAATTTCATTCTTTTGCAATAATTGCACGGACAAGGGAATCCTCAACGCCATAAGTCGCCGTGACATAACACGCTTCGCAGACTTGGTGGCCATAATACAGAAGTACTGTGCGATGGAAAGCGCCTGGAAAACCCAAACAAAATTTTGGGATAATCCGGCCCTGACAAAGCCCCTAGTCTGAATTAAAAGGGTGCACTCTCATAAGTCGCCTGACTCAATTACAAAGAAGCAAAAGCCCACTACAGGGCGTGGAACCGTATTGGAGGGATGGCTTAACGGGCCCTGCAAAATTCACAGTACAGCAGATACCATACCAACACACAGCTTTAGAGCATGTTGGGTACTCCGGCAGGTGGCCAAGAGCGGTGAGGATCTCCTCATTCAGAACACCACAGAGCACCATCCCGTGGATAACAATACAGTACTGACAGTCTTCGAGACCTTCGCCTCAAATAATAGGCGTAAGCAAGCACTCCGCAGCCTTGCCGAAGTCTGCCACATGGCAACAATAAATCCCTGGAGCGACACAGCTATCACCTTCAATGCCAGTGACGAACCTAAATTCCGAACAGCCTGAGCACCAGCCACCTTGGTCCTCAGTCCAATTGTGGACGGTTTTCGGCTTACTAAAGTACTCATGGACGGCGGCAGCGGATTAAACCTCATTTATGAGGAGACTCTTCAAAAAATGGAAATAGACATGAACCGCATTGAGTAAAGCAGCACGACCTTTAGAGGAATCATCCCCAGTCGGGAGGCAACTTGCGCTAGGGAAATCACACTAGATGTGGTATTCGGCACTCCGAAGAATTACAGGCCCAAAGAAATTACATTCCAAGTGGCCCCGTTCAGTAGCAGATACCATGCCCTTCTAGGGTGGGAGGCATTCACGATCTTCCAAGCCATACCCCATTACGGGTACATGAAGCTCAAAATGCCCGGGCCCTATGGAATCGTCACTCTCGCTAGTGATCCGGACATAGCACTCCATGCCGAAAACAAAACAGCCGCACTGGCCCTCGAGGCATTATCCGAAGCCCTTGCGGCGGAGGAACTAACTGCGCTGCGCTCCATAGTGGGCAGGGACGACGTGATACTCGACAAAAGATCCAAGTCCACCTCTTTTAAACTAGCGGATGAAATAGTCAAATTCCAAGTCCACCCAACGGACAATACAAAAACAGCACCCATCGGGGCACAGTTAAACCCCGCTGTAGACGCCGCACTACGGGAGTTCCTGCCCGAGAATTGGGACATATTCGCCTGGCATCCTTCAGACATGCCAGGAATCCCATGTAGGCTGGCCGAGCATAGCCTTAACATTCTAAAGGGATTCAAGTCGGTCAAGCAGACTCTTCGGTGTTTACTTGAACCTAAGCGACAAGCCATGGGAGAGGAGCTAGCCAAGTTACTAGAGGCCGGATTCATTAGAGAAATAAAACATCCGGACTGGCTAGCAAACCTGGTGATGGTACCAAAGAAGGACAAATCCTGGCACCTATGCATCGACTTCAAGGACCTTAACAAGGCTTGCCCAAAAGATCCCTTCCCCCTCCCTCGCATCGATCAAATTATCGACGCTACCGCGGGACACGACTCGCTGTGCTTCCTCGACGCATACTCCGGCTACCACCAAATTAAGATGGCGGAGTCTGATCAAGCCGCAATGGCATTTATTACTCCATACGGCCCCTTCTGTCTCAACACAATGCCCTTCGGGCTCAAAAACGCTGGCGCAACATATCAATGCATGATTAAGACCTGTCTGGAAAAGCAGATCGGCAAAATAGTGGAGGCATATGTAGACGATGTGGTCGTTAAAACCAGACAGATCGACTCCTTAATAGAAGACTTGAGGCTCACGTTCGACAATCTCCGAACATACGACATCAAGCTCAATCCGGAAAAATGCATTTTCGACGTTCTAGCCGGAAAACTCCCGGGCTTCATCGTCTCCAGCAGAGGAATTGAAGCAAATCTGGCTAAAATCGAAGCTCTGTCACAGTTGGCTATCCGAACTGGCCTCAAGCAAAGCCAGAAGTTAACTAGATGCGTGGCGGCCTTAAGCCGCTTTATCTCCCAATTAGGAGAAAAGGCACTACCCCTTTATCGCGTCCTTCGGCGCAGCAAACACATCAAATGGACGGATGCAGCCACGGCCGGATTGGAAGAAAGAAAAGCCATCCTGGCCACCAACCCAATCTTGGCCACGCCAAATGTCGGCGAACCAATGCTGTTATATATAGCGGCAACTCACCAAGTTGTAAGCGTAGTGCTCGTCGTCGAACGAGAGACGAACGGAAATAAATTCCCACTTCGAAAGCCGGTATATTATGTATCCACTGTCATCACTCCATGCAAATCACGGTACCCACATTATCAAAAGATAGCATACGCGGTATTTATGGCATGCCGGAAATTACGCACTACTTTCAAGAGTGTTCAATTATGATGGCCTGAAAGTGCGTTATATCGACTAGAGGGGGGTGAATAGGCGATTTTTATGAAATTCTTCACTGAGGAATTTGCTAGTGAGGAAATTCCTTGGCGAAGAACTACTAGCAGCGGAATAAGTACTCAGAAGTAAACATAGCAGAATATATGCATGATCATCATGATGAAATGAAGACAAGCACAGAGTACAGAAAGCGTAAACACAGGATAGCACAAAATGAAGACAAACTGACTGAAGAAATTGAACTGAGGAAATTGAGAAAGTCTTCAGTCAAAGTATTCAAACACAGATATGAACAAACACACAACACAGAAATGAGGAAATGAAAGTGTTGAGGAAATAGAACCAGTTGGCTTGGTGAAGACAATGATTTGGTAGACCAATTCCAACTGCTGTCTCAGTTGTACATCTGGTTGGAGCGGCTGAGTATTTAAACTCGAGGACACCCAGTCCCGGACACACTGTCCTCACCGTATTCTCCTTGAGCTAAGGACACACAGTCCTCGCCCAATCACTCGTGGTAAGTCTTCAGGTGACTTCCAAACCTTGACAAACTCGGTCACTCGGCGATCCACAATTCCTCTTGGATGCTCTAGACCATGATGCCTAACCGTTTGGAAGAAGCATAGTCTTCAAAGGTAACAAGCGTCGGATCCACACAGGATCTATCTCTTCAGTGATGCTCAATCACTTTGGGTTTGTAGGTGTTTGGGTTTGGGTTTGGATTTTCCTCACTTGATGATTTTCGCTCAAAGTCCTCGGAGGATGGGTTGCTCTCAAATGACAAGTGTCAAGTTCTCTCGGAGCAGCCAACCAGCTAGTGGTTGTAGGGGGCGGCTATTTATAGCCTAGGGAGCAGCCCGACATGATAAGACATAAATGCCCTTCAATGATATGACCGTTAGGTGGATAAGATATTTTGGGACAGCTGGCGCGTAGCACAGCAATGGTCGGAAAGTTGAGGTACAAATTCCTCAGGGCTATCATGTTCCTCACAGTGTAGGCAATTCGCACTGGCGACTTCCTAACTCCTCAGTTAGAACAAAGTCCTCAGTGACCAGAAGAACTGCGTCTCTGTCACTGAAGAAATTGACTGAACTGTATGAGATTTCCAATTGCTTCACTCGAAGGGATTGGTAGGTGTAGGATTTGAGTTGAGCATCACATGGAAACTTTCTCCTTAGTATTTCCTCGACCCCCTTTAACAGTACGGTGTTTCCTATGACTCAAGAAAGAGAAAATGAAACTACGAAAACAAAAGTCTTCACGCTTCATGTTCCTCGAATGAATACCAAGTCTTCAAGGTCACACCAATTTCTTCACTTTCAAAGTCTTCAGAAAGTCTTCAGAATATTAAAGTCTTCACTCGAAGAACTTCATTTTTAGGAGTCGACTTTCTCTATAAATATCAAACTCCTCATAGACTTATAGACCTGTGTACACTCATAAACACATTAGATCCTTAACCTATAAGTCTTCAATACACCAAAATCACTAAGGGGCACTAGATGCACTTACAATCTCCCCATTTTTGGTGATTGATGACAATATAGGTTAAGTTTTCAACGGGGATAAATATATGAAGTGTAAATACTAATATTGAGGAATTTGATTACAAGATATAGAAGAACTTCCCCTGGAGATGTGCATAGTGAGGAATTTGCTTTTGAAGCAATGCACACTTGAAGAGTTGAATCATGGAGATCTCCCCCTATATCTTGTAATTCATACACGCATTTGATGAAGAATTTGAAATGCATGATGAAATATGGTGCCTGATGTAATTCAGCATGCGTGCAATAATATTAACGAGGAATAAGCATGCAGAATAGCACATCAAAAGTATCAGAGCACAGTGCATCAAAAGTATCAGAGCACCATCGGGTTTAAGATTACAACTCGATCCAATAAAGTTTCAGAAGAACGAGAGTTGTAACTTAGCAAAAAAACGATATATAAGAGACCCGCTTGAAGACTAACTCAGACTTCTCCCCCTTTGTCATCGAATGACCAAAAGGATCGAAACTGAGGACTAACGCTCATGAAGATAATCAAGATGAAGAAGGAGCGCCATCGTTGTTGGGGTCGGACGTTGACGTAGGACTTGCCGCAGTGTCGTCCAAGTCTTCATTGTCATCAGTCTCACGTGATGAAGAATAGGAGCTGGCCACCAAAGAAGGAACTTTGACCTTTTTGTATTTCTTCGGAGGAGGTGCAGACCAGTCAAACTCTTCTTTGAGACCCATTTTCTTCAGATCTTCAGCGCTGTAAACTTGAGACAGAACAACCCAGGTGCGGTTGAGGGTTTCATGAAGGTAGTAGTGGTTTTTCTTCACTGCATTGTGTGTTGCAGTCATGTTGTGAAGAATTGAACCAAACTGACGTTTGACCCATTTGTGATTATGATCAACCTTTTGATGAAGACTGAGGAGTAACTCACGATCAGTCATCACCCTGGGTGCTGTGGCTTGAGGATATGGCTTGGCATTGTTGGCGGCAGAGTCATGTGTGGCAGAGTCATCGTTGGTGGAGTAGGATGCAGCCTTGCGAAATTGACCATCCAATGGACGAATGCCTTCATCGATTACAGCAGTTGCCTTGCCCTTCTCTTCAGCTGAGGAAAATGTCCTTTTGAGGACTTCAATAGGAGGCAAGTAGCTGCGGTGGTTTAGAGTGTCACCTTTGTAATTGAGTGAAGACCTTGTTCGGATGAATCTCATAATCCATGGCGCATAAGGCTTCAGCTCAAATGGTGACATTGCAATATTGGCCAGAGTCCTCATGAAGAAATCATGGAAGTTGACGGGAACGCCATGAATGATGTTGAAAAGCATGTTCTTCATGATGCCAACGACTTCTTCATCATTTGAATCGTGGCCTTTGATAGGACTCATTGTCTTCGTCAGAATGCGATAGACGGTTCGAGCCACATACAACAATTCCTTGACGAGGAATTTGATTCGAGGGGCCTGCCCTGGCTTCAAAGGCTTCATCAGCACTTGCATATAGTGATTTGAAAGCTCAGGTTCATTGTAAACACAACGTGCATCTTCAAGGGGAGGACTTAGAGGAAGGGCACGAAGCAATTCAGACGCTGGTGCCTTGTAGTGAGTGTTTTCTGTCATCCAGTCCAGAACCCATGAATTTACATCTTCAGAGTTGCCGGTGATGTGCAGCGTTGCATAGAACTGAAGAATGAGTTCTTCATTCCAATCACAGATGTCAGTGCAGAAATTGAGTAGCCCAGCGTCATAGAGAACACTGAGGACTGGCGTGAAGCACGGCAAAGACTCCATGTCTACATGAGGAATATGTGCATGGTCGAAGACTTTGTCTTTGTTGAACATCACTGACGAATAGAAGTTGGCTTGACTAGCAGTCCAGAAACGCCTCTTCCTTATGCGAGCAGAGTCATAAGGGTTATATTCAGTGAAGAATACATGCTCACCAAAGAAGTCTTCAGCCTTGAACTTTTGTTTCCTTGAGAACGGATCCTTTGGTTTTGGCAGAGGAGTGTCAGTGAGTTGCATCACTACCTCAGGAATCACGAGCTCAGGTTCTTCAGGCTGAGGAATTTCTGGTTCCTCCTCAGGTGCAGTTACAGTTTCTTCAGCAGCAGCAGTTTCTTCAGCACTAGTGGCTGGAATTTCTTCACGGACAGATGAGGTGGGATGAGTTTCTTTAGAGCCCAATTGAATGTTGGTGCCGGGGAGTGAGGGATTTGCTGCAGTGGAGTGAAAAGTGGAGAATTGGGATGCTGACTTTCCCAAAAGTCATCATTCATCACTGGAGTTGTGCTTCCAATGTCCACATCTTCATCATCAATTTCTTCAACACCAGCCTCTTCAGCAGTAAACTGAGGCATTGGTGATGAAACCACTGGAGTTGAAGGGATCACATCCACTTCAATTTCTTCATCAATCTGCTCTAAAGAAGCAGTAGATTGAGTTTCTTCATCCGATCCACTTGGGATCACATATTCTTCATCAAAAGGAACAAGGTCCTTTGATGGCATGGTAGAAATCGGAACAGCATCGATCGGATTTTCATATGAGCTGATCATAGGCTTCATCTTCTTTGGAGCTGAAGATTCTGAAGCATTTGATGCTTTCCTTTTCTTCACTGCAGCTCACTCTGTAGCCTTTGTCTTCTTCACATCTGATGCAGATGGAAGGATTGGAGTTGGTGTAGGCGCAGGTGGAGCTGAGGAGTCTAGTTGAATTTCCTCAGGCGCAACTGATGCAGTTGCCCTGACTTTTTTAGTTTCTTCAGGCGCACCACTAGTGGATGCCCTGGCAATTTCTTCAGCGGCTAGAATGGAGTCATCAGCCCTGGAACTAGCATTTTCTTTAGCAGCCTGAATGTCATCAGCGGTGCTGGCGTGTTCTTCAGTCGGCTGAGCAGAGGCTTCAGCTTGAGGAAATTCTTGTTGTGATGGGGCTGCAACATTGGTGAATTTCTCAGTTAGTTTCACGAACCTGACTTTGGCTCCTTGCCAATCAGCATAGTAAGAGTTGAATTTGTCGTTGAGGGCTTTGATGTCAGCCTGCATCTTGACAAGTTCGTCAGGTGTCATCTTGACAACATTATTCTTCAATAGTTTCTCTTTTCTGTACTGCGATTTCTCGATCTCTCTGGCCCTATCATATTTCCATTTCTCCTCTTGGATGAAATGAGTCAGCATGTGACTTTGGCCAGGAGTCAGCTTGAAGTCAGGCATAGGCGTATTTGGATCCTTGTGCCAAAGATCAATATAATCTAGGATCGCCCTTGGATCCAACAGCAGCGGCACAGGTGTGCCTTTGGCTCTAGTGGCCCTTACTTGTCGATCTCTGATGATTTCGGCAAGTTCATCATCATCAACCTCATCATCTTCAGGTGGCTCTTGGAAGGCGACCTGTTTCTTCTTGGGACTTGGCCGAGGACCTCGTCCTGCAGTTGCTTTAGTCTTCAGCAGAGTTGGGCCAGATGAAGAATTTGGCGCAGCTGGGGAACTTGCTGAGACACCAGAGGCAATAGAGATGCCTACAGTCCTTTGGCACGAGGCCAGATGCACAGGTGCTGAGGACTTTGTCGGAACAGCTGAGGATTGTGGAGGAGGTGCTGAGGACTTTGGTGGAGTAGGAGCAGCATGAGGAGTTTGCTTTGAAGAATTTGAAGTTCCTGGCCGTGAGGGCGCAGCTGAGGAACATGGCCGTGAGGGCAATGTTGGTGAAGCACTTGGCTTACGCGCAGGCTTCTTTGGCATAGATTTCCTCGGCTTGGCGGAGACCTCAGTGGCAGCAGCAGCAGCAGAGTCTTCATTGAATTTCCTCACTGCTTCTCTGGCTTGCTTGGCCAGCTTGGCTTGGCGCTTTGCCCATTCATCAGGATATTCCTCACCGCGCTTGACGCTAGTGGGATCAGCCACTTGGCCAGGTGCCAGTGGTGGTCTTGGGCATGGAGGGTTGAGAGCGAATTTCTTCATGTACTTTGGAGTAATATATATGTACTCCCTCCATTCACGTGCCCATCTCCGTTCTATCCTCTGAATGCGCACCTTGCGCAGATTTTTGTTTTCTTTGCCAAACTTGGCTTCATCAGGCGTACAGTACTCAGCATATATATCCTGAGGGATTTCAAACGCAGTCATAACCTCAGGTTTCTTTCCTCCTTTCTGTGGCTTCTTACCATCAGCCATGTTCTTCACTTGAGGAATTTGAACAATCGAATTCTCTAAAGAAGTATGCAGTTTTTCTTCGAGGAACGCTGCAAACGAGTTAAGTTGATGAGAACCTAATGATTTAGTAGTGGACATGTGTACCTGTGAACAGAGTATAGTTGCGAGGAATTTGAAGAGATCATATGCGTTCTCAGAAGGTTTTTCAAAAAAGAACAAGTTCGAGGAATTTGACCAGATGAATCTTGAAGAATTTCACTAAGCGTTTTGTCTTAGGTTCCAGATTTGTATAGACCGAAGATCCACACAATTGAGGAATCTTGAGGAAAATGATGCTTAGGGAAATGAATCAAGAATAGAAGATTTGTGGGGTGTTTTGTGTGTGAGGATTTGGGAAATAAAACACCTTTGAAGATTTTGTAGAAAACTTTTGAATCAAAGAGGGCAGTAAAAGTAACTTTTAATTACCCTGAATGAAGAACATGACGAACAGAGAGGTGAAACAGTGACGTTCGTCGGTGTAGATATTCAACGCCCTAACTCGGCGGAGGAAGACGTCTACGGCGGCGGCGGAGGTGAAGATTTCCGCGGTCGGCGCGAGTACGACGGTGACAAGGTCGAGGCAGTGAAGCTCTTCCTCACCGGCGACGATGGAGTAGCGGCGGCGCTAGGGTTTGAGAAGCTCGAGCGGGAGAGAGGTCGAGCGGAGTAAAAGAAGTGACGAAGGGTTGAGGGGTATTTATAGAGGCAGTGAAAAACTGTTTGCCCGAAGATTTGGGACGAACTTGCCCCTAACCATTCTCCTTCTCACGACATGTGTCACCCACGTACTGTTAGTGGAGATCGTGGTAGATCGTGGGTGAATAGAATAATGCATCATGGGATGCGGAACGGTTTGAGCGATAAAACCGATAATTTGGATAAGATTTATTTTAACGTTCCGTTCGCAATTTCTTCAGCTGACAAGGATACAGTGAAGATTTTGAACGAGTTTCAAATAGAACGCACATGAAGAATTTGTGAATAGATTGGATTGAGTATAGCATAGAGGGGAGGGTCCGATCACATTCACTTAGCAGAAAAACCAACTTGAAGGAATAGCTATAAGTGAATGATGTAGAGGACATAAACTCATATATATATATAGCCAATGAACAAAAACGATGGCACAAGTGAAGATTTTGCAAGTTGAAGAATTTGAACAACTGAGGAATTTCAAAGCTGAGGAAAAACTCAAATTGAAGATTTTCAACTTTTGTGGTGGCGTGACCCACCGTATAAGAATGATGATTTCAGACACCACGTACAATTGTCGTAGGGTTCTGAGAATCAAATTCTTCATTAATTTCTTCACACTTAGAGTGTTATTCTTCATTGATTGAAGAAAAACGTTTCTTCATGTGTTGCACATCTAAGTCATCAATTTTGCATAAGTGTTAGGATGAGTGCCTTTTCAAAGTACATTCGAAGACTCTAAGATATTTAGCTCACACCGCAACTTGCTAAATCTCTTCTCATCCAAGGGCTTAGTGAAGATATCAGCCAACTGTTCTTCAGTCTTCACATGCTCAATAGAAATGTCGCCCTTCAACACATGATCGCGAAGAAAATGATGACGAATCTGAATGTGCTTTGTCTTCGAGTGTTGAACTGGGTTGTGAGCAATCTTGATGGCACTATCATTGTCACAGAGGAGAGGCACATTCTTCACGTTGACGCCATAGTCCTTGAGTGTTTGCTTCATCCATAGCAGTTGAGCACAGTAAGAACCAGCAGCAATGTACTCAGCTTCAGCAGTAGACTGTGATACGCAGTTCTATTTCTTTGAGGACCAACAGACCAAGGATCGTCCGAGGAAATGACAAGTACCAGATGTTGACTTGCGGTCCACACGGTCACCAGCATAGTCAGAGTCATAATATCCAATGAGATCAAAATCCGAGCCCTTGGGATACCATAATCCTAGTGTTGGTGTGTGAGCTAGATATCGAAGAATATGCTTCACAGCCTTATGGTGTGATTCCTTTGGTGCAGCTTGAAATCGGGCACACATGCAAACACTAAGCATTATATCTGGCCTAGATGCACATAAGTACAATAATGAGCCAATCATGGAGCAGTATACCTTATGATCGAAGTCAATACCATTTTCATCAGTGCATAGTTGACCATTTGTGGGCATAGGATTTTTGATGCCTTTGCAATCTTGCATGCCGAATTTCTTCAGGACATCCTTGAGGTATTTCTCCTGAGATATGAATATGCCATTGCGCTGTTGACAAATTTGAAGACCTAAGAAGAACTTCAACTCTCCCATCATAGACATTTGATATTCTTCACTCATCATATAAGAAAATTCATCACTATAACGTTGGTCAGTACAGCCAAAGATGATATCATCAACATATATTTGGCACACAAACAGTTCACCATCATAAGATTTAGTAAAGAGAGTGGGATCGAGTGAACCGGGTGTGAAGCCTTTCTTCATGAAGAACTCCTTCAGTGTATCATACCACGCCCGTGGGGCCTGCTTGAGGCCATAGAGGGCCTTGTTAAGTCTGAAGACTTTGTCAGGATGTTTTGGATCTTCAAAACCTGGGGGTTGAGCAACATATACTTCTTCCTTAAGCTTACCATTGAGGAATGCACTTTTCACATGCATTTGATATAAGATGATATCATGATGGTTAGCATAAGCAAGCAATATGCGAATAGCCTCAAGTCTAGCAATAGGTGCAAAAGTTTCATCGAAATCAACTCCTTCAACCTGTGTGTAGCCTTGAGCTACTAGTCGTGCCTTATTCCTCACCACAACACCATTTTCATCTTGCTTGTTGCGGTAGATCCACTTTGTGCCAATGATGTTATGCTTGCGAGGATCGGGACGATTGACCAGTTCCCAGACGTTGTTGAGCTTGAACTGATGTAATTCTTCTTGCATGGCCTGAATCCACTCAGGCTCCAGAAATGCTTCATCTACCTTAGTGGGCTCTATGATAGAGACAAAAGCAAAGTTCCCACAAAAGTTAGATAGATGTGAAGCTTTTGAGCGGGTGAGAGGACCTGGTGCTCTAATGTCATCGATGATCTTCTCCACTTGAACTTCTTTTGCAACGCGATGATGAGCTGGTTGTCGTTGAGGAATGTGATCATCATTTTCTTCAGCAACAATTTCCTCAGCATTTTCTTCAGGTGCATCAGCTCGACGTTCTTCACGTTCTGGAATGAATTCTTCAGCAGATTCTTCAGTAGGAATGACATCTTCAGTAGCCTTGTGCTTGATAGAGTCCTCAGGCGCTGGTTCATCTAACACAGGAGGTAGGTGCTCTCTTTGCGAGCCATTAGTTTCATCGAACCGCACATCTATAGTTTCAACAATCTTGTGAAGAACATTGTTGAAGACTCTGTAGGTGTGCGAGTCCTTACCGTAACCAAGCATAAAACCTTCATGTGCTTTCGGTGCAAACTTAGAGTTGTGATGAGGATCTCTAATCCAGCATTTAGCACCGAAGACTTTGAAATAACTCACATTGGGTTTCTTGTCAGTGAGGAGTTCATAGGCAGTCTTCTTGAAGAATTTGTGAAGATATACTCTGTTGATGATGTGGCACGCAGTATCAATTGCATCAACCCAGAAACGACGAGGGGTTTTGTACTCATCGAGCATAGTGCAAGCCATCTCAGCAAGAGTCCTGTTTTTGCACTCCACGACGCCATTCTATTGAGGAGTATAAGGAGCAGATAACTCATGAGTAATACCAAGTTCATCAAGATATTCATTGAGACCTGAATTCTTGAACTCGGTGCCATTGTCACTTCTGATGTGTTTGATCTTCACACCAAAGTTGGTTGAAGCCCTCGAGGAAAATCGTTTGAAGACTTCCTGCACTTCATGTTTGTAAGAGACAAGGTGTACCCATGTGTAACAAGAGTAATCATCAACAATAACAAAGCCATATTGAGATGCTTCATTTGAAACAGAGGAATAGTGATTAGGACCGAAGAGATCCATGTGAAGCAATTCGAATGGACGAGTAGTGGTCATGATGGTCTTTGCTGGATGCTTGGCCTTGGTCATCTTTCCAGCTTCACAGGCACCGCATAAGTGATCCTTGAGGAATTTGACATTCTCAATGCCAATGACATGCTTCTTCTTCGCAAGCACGTGCAAATTCCTCATGCCTGCATGACCAAGTCGTCGATGCCATAGCCATCCTTCTGAAGCTTTTGCAAGTAGGCACACGGCTGGTTGTGAATCTGCAGAGAAATCAAGAATATACAAGTCTCCTCTCCTAAAGCCTTCAAAGACTTTGGATTTGTCAGCTTCCATTATCACAACACAACGATACTTGCCAAAGACAACAACCATATCAAGATCACAAAGCATTGAGACAGACATAAGGTTGTATCCTAAGGACTCAACAAGCATGACTTTGTCCATGTGTCGATCCTTTGTGATAGCAACTTTACCTAGACCCAATACCTGACTTTTGCTCTTGTCAGCGAAGATGATATGCTTCAGATGTGATGACGATAAGGGAGCATCCATCAACAGATTTCGGTCACCAGTCATGCGATTTGTACATCCACTATCAAGGACCCATATGCGCTTTGGGTTGATCATCTTGCAGATGAATTAGCGCAACTTACGAACTCATATACTTCAGCAGTGAAGAATATGATATCACAGTTCATCAGATCAATTTCATCAAGCAGTAAGACAGATAAAGCAGAGGGAGGACGTGTGAAATGAAAGTTCATTTCTTCATGGTTAGCCTGCGTCCTTTCAGGCAATTTGTCAGGTCCCCAGCAAATTCTTCAGACGTTACAGTACATCTGGAGACCTGACCCTGCATAAGAGATTAGTTCTTTTTCTTCACCACCCACATCTGAAGGGGTGGCAAAGAGTTCATCACTCTGCGAGCTCCATATGAGAATGGTGGCATAGTGGCCAAACCATTACGTTTCACATAAGAGGGGTTTGGGTAAGCATATGAATAAGCAGAGAAATTCTTCGAGGACTTATGAACATAATGATTAGAAGAATAATGCTCATATTCATAGCCCTTGGCTCTTCCCTGTGAAACAAAGTTGCTAGCACGATGATGTTCATATGAGGACTTTGATCCTTTTGAGGAATTTGATCCACGTGAGGAATTTGGTCCGTATGAGGACTTGGATCCATATGAAGAATTTGGTCCATATGAAGAATTTGATCTGGGGTTCCTATTCTTCACAGATGGTGTCATGAGGACATTCACCTGAAGACTTTCAAGGCATTTTTTGGGAACCCAGATTTTCTTCATTGGGGAACCGTTCCTGCAGTTAGTGCCAACATATCTAGCAAATACTTCACCATTCTGATTTTTGAACAGTTTATAGTTGGAGTCAAATGACTCATCAGAAGAATGAGAAGTTTCACATGTATAGCCAGATAAATTAGATGGGTCAACTGGAGGTCCCTTTGCAGCAACCCATGAGGTTTTGGGGTACTGCTCAGGCTTCCAGTATGTACCATCAGCGTTAAGTTTCCTCTCAAAGGCAATACCCTCTTTCCTAGGGTTCCTGTTGAGGATCTGCTTTTTAAGCACATCACAAAGAGTCTGATGCCCTTTGAGGCTTTTGTACATGCCTTTCATGTACAATTCCTTCAGCCCTGCATCATCAGTGATACTAGCGATGTCCTCAGATGAGGTATTAGTGATAGCAGAGGCAGGTGAAGAATTTGTAACATTTGAAGCATTTGAACATTCAGGTGAAGAATTAGCAGATTCTCGTTCAATGCATTTTAAACATGGAGGAATAAATTCTTCCTGAGCAACGCTGATTTGTTGAGCAAGTAATGAATCGTGCTCCTTCTGAAGATATTCATAACTCACTCTTAGCTTATCATGATCAGATAAGAGAGAGTTAAGCTGATCTTGAAGGGAGTCATACTTAGAATGTAGTCTCTGAAGACTTTCAGCCAAGGCTTTTGACTGATCCATTTCTTCGCCCAACATATCATCGCTCTTACTAAGCATTTCGTGAGCCTTTTCCAAAGCTCTTTGTTGTTTAGCAGTAAGGGAAGCAAGTTTAGAGTAGCTAGGCTTAAGATTGTCATCGGATTCATCTTCACTAGATTCAGAGGAGGTATATCTATGTACCTTGGCACCCTTTGCCATGAAGCAATAGGTGGGAGCGTAGTCATCGTTGCCTTCATCAGCCTTGTTGGTGAGATCATCTTCTTCAGAGTTGAAGATAGACTTGCTGACGAACGTAGTAGCGAGGGCTAGGCTTGCCACGCCTGATTCAGAGTCCTCAGAAGCCTCCTCTTCCTCTTGTTCCTCAGATTCAGCTTCAGAGTCCATTTCCTTGCCAATGAATGCCCGAGCCTTCTTGGAGCTGCTCTTCTTGTGAGATGAAGACTTTGAGGATTTTGATGATGAAGATTTTGAGGACTTCTTCTTTTTCTTCGCATCATCAAAACTATAATCCTTGCATTTCTTATTCTTTGATTCCTTTTCCCACTGAGGACAATCTTGAATGTAATGTCCTGGTTTCTTGCACTTGTGACAAAGCCTCTTCTTGTAGTCACTGGATGAGGAATCATTGCTCCTTGAGGGTTTTCCAAAGCGACCACCTCTTGAGAACTTCTGGAATTTCTTCACAAGCAGTGCTAGATCATGACTCAGTTCTTCAGGGTCACCAAGGCTGCTACCAGAGTCTTCATCTTCGGATTCTGATACTACCTTGGCCTTCAGTGCACGTGATCTTCCATAGCTCGAACCATAGAGATCTCTCTTTTCAGGAAGCTGGAACTCATGAGTATTTAGCCTCTCGAGGATATCAGCGGGGTCAAGTGACTTGTAATCAGCACGCTCTTGTATCATCAGTGCCAGAGTATCAAATGAGGAATCAAGCGATCTCAGCAATTTCTTCACCACCTCATGGTCGGTGATGTCAGTGGCACCAACTGCTTGAAGCTCATTTGAGATATCAGTGGGGCGATCGAAGGTTTGCTGAACATTTTCATTGTCGAGTCTTTTGAAGCGGTTGAAGAGATTGCGAAGAACATCAACTCGAGAGTCACGCTGAGTTGAAACTCCTTCATTGACCTTGGACAGCCTATCCCAGATAAGCTTAGCAGTTTCCAAAGCACTCACTCTACCATACTGTCCTTTACTCAGATGGCCACATATGATATTCTTCGCTTGGGAATCGAGTTGCTTGAATCTCTTCACATCGGTAGCGTTCAGTGAGGGTGAGACGAAGGGAACACTATTTTCCACAATGTACCAGAGATCGTTATCAATTGCCTCAAGATGCATGCGCATTTTGTTCTTCCAGTAGGGGTAGTCCGTCCCATCAAAGGTAGGACACCCAGCAGAGACCTTGATCATACCTACGGTCGACATAACTAAAACTCCAGGCGGTTAAACCAAAATCACATAGAAGAAGGGAGTACCTTGCTCTGATACCAATTGAAAGTGCGTTATATCGACTAGAGGGGGGTGAATAGGCGATTTTTATGAAATTATTCACTGAGGAATTTGCTAGTGAGGAAATTCCTTGGCGAAGAACTACTAGCAGTGGAATAAGTACTCAGAAGTAATCATAGCAGAATATATGCATGATTATCATGATGAAATGAAGACAAACACAGAGTACAGAAAGCGTAAACACAGGATAGCACAAAATGAAGACAAACTGACTGAAGAAATTGAACTGAGGAAATTGAGAAAGTCTTCAGTCAAAGTGTTCAAACACAGATATGAACAAACACACAACATAGAAATGAGGAAATGAAAGTGTTGAGGAAATAGAACCAGTTGGCTTGGTGAAGACAATGATTTGGTAGACCAGTTCCAACTGCTGTCTCAGTTGCACATCTGGTTGGAGCGGCTGAGTATTTAAACTCGAGGACACCCAGTCCCGGACACACAGTCCTCACCGTATTCTCCTTGATCTAAGGACACACAGTCCTCGCCCAATCACTCGTGGTAAGTCTTCAGGTGACTTCCGAACCTTGACAAACTCGGTCACTCGGCGATCCACAATTCCTCTTGGATGCTCTAGACCATGACGCCTAACCGTTTGGAAGAAGCACAGTCTTCAATGGTAACAAGCGTCGGATCCACGCAGGATCAATCTCTTCAGTGATGCTCAATCACTTTGGGTTTGTAGGTGTTTGGGTTTGGGTTTGGATTTTCCTCACTTGATGATTTTCGCTCAAAGTCCTCGGAGGATGGGTTGCTCTCAAATGACAAGTGTCAAGTTCTCTCGGAGCAGCCAACCAGCTAGTGGTTGTAGGGGGCGGCTATTTATATCCTAGGGAGCAGCCCGACATGATAAGACATAAATGCCCTTCAATGATATGACCGTTAGGTGGATAAGATATTTTGGGACAGCTGGCGCGTAGCACAACAACGGTCGGAAAGTTGAGGTACAAATTCCTTAGGGCTATCATGTTCCTCACAGTGTAGGAAATTCGCACTGGCGAATTCCTAACTCCTCAGTTAGAAAAAAGTCCTCAGCGACCAGAAGAACTGTGTCTCTGTCACTGAAGAAATTGACTGAACTGTATGAGATTTCCAATGGCTTCACTCGAAGGGATTGGTATGTGTATGATTTGAGTTGAGCATCACATGGAAACTTTCTCCTTAGTATTTCCTCGACCCCCTTTAACAGTAGGTGTTTCCTATGACTCAAGAAAGAGAAAATGAAACTACAAAAACAAAAGTCTTCACGCTTCATGTTCCTCGAATGAATACCAAGTCTTCAAGGTCACACCAATTTCTTCACTTTCAAAGTCTTTAGAAAGTCTTCAGAATATCAAAGTCTTCACTCGAAGAACTTCATTTTTAGGGGTCGACTTTCTCTGTAAATATCAAAATCCTCATAGACTTATAGACCTGTTACACTCATAAACACATTAGATCCTTAACCTATAAGTCTTCAATACACCAAAATCACTAAGGGGCACTAGATGCACTTACATGGCCTCAGAGGTACCACTCAACGACATAATAAACAACTGCGATGCAATGGGCCAGATTGCCAAATGGGCCATCGAGCTCCTCCCGTTCGACATAACATATAGACCTCGGCGAGCCATTAAGTCGCAAGTACTGGCCGATTTTGTCACCGAATGGACAGAGGCCGAACTCCCTAAAGAGTACGGAGCATACTCCAATTGGATAATGCACTTCGACGGCTCTAAAATGCTGGCGGGTCTGGGGGCTGGCGTCGTCCTGACGTCCCCCACCAGAGATATAGTCCAATACATACTCCAAATACAATACACAGACTCCAACAACGCAGCCGAATACGAGGCCCTGTTACATGGTCTTCGGATGGCAGTTTCCATGGGCATTCGATGGTTGGAGGTGCGTGGGGACTCGAACCTCACAATATCTCAAATAAATTGAGACTTCGACGCCAAGGATCCAAAAATGGCGGCATATCGCAACGCCGTCCTCAAAATGTCAGCTCGGTTCGAGGGGCTTGAATTCCACCATGTGGCTCGGGAAAACAATCAGGCGGCGTATATCCTCGCCCGTATCGGCGCTAAGCGCAACCCTGTCCCACCTAACATCTTGGAAAGGCTGTTTAAGCCATCCGTGGTATGGGAAGGGGACACCGGTAACAATAGTCCGGACCCAGCCACAACACCAGATACCGAACACTCTGACACAATAGGAGGCTCTGCCACCGAAATAACACCTTCAGCCCACATGATAATGGCCGTCATCGCCCCGTGGACAGAACCATTCCTGGCCTACCTAACCAGGCAGGAACTACCCGAGGACCAAAATAAGGCATGCTGCATAGTGCAGCGATCTAAAGCCTACAAGGTCCACGAGGGAGAGCTTTATAAGAAAAGCATTACCGGAGTCCTTCAAAGGTGCATCTCCGAAAAGGAAGGGCGGAAGCTTTTGGCAGAAATCCATGCTGGACTCGGCGGCCACCACGCCGCAGCCCGGGCCCTTGTAAGCAAGGCCTTCCGTACAGGTTTCTATTGGCCGACGGCCCGGGCAGATGCACAGGATCTGGTCCAACGTTGCGTCGGTTGCCAGCTTTTTGCAAACCAAAGCCATATGCCGCCTACCGCTCTCCAAACAATCCCCATTACTTGGCCCTTTGCGGTCTGGGGGCTTGATATGGTCGGACCCCTCAAAGGGGGAACCCATAAGAAAAAAATACTTACTAGTCATGGTGGATAAATTCACCAAATGGATAGAAGCCAAACCCGTTAAAACGGCTGAATCCGGACCGGTGATAGACTTCATATCTGGGGTTGTACACCGTTATGGCGTCCCCCACAACATCATCGCTGACAACGGCACGAACTTTACAGCCGATGAGGTAAAACTTTGGTGCAGCAACATGGGCATCAAGCTCGATTATGCTTCTGTCTATCACCTGCAAACTAATGGTCAAGTCGAGCGAGCAAACGGTCTTATCATGAGCGGCATCAAACCCAGATTAGTGCGGTCCTTAAAGGTGTCAAACACGCACTGGGTAGAGGAGCTCGACTCCGTACTATGGGGGCTGCGGACCATGCCGAATCGCACTACCGGATACACACCATTTTTTATGGTGTACGGCGCAGAGGCGGTTCTGCACTGCGACATAATTCATGACTCACCTCGAATGCACATGTATGAAGAAAAAGAGGCCGAGCTCGATCTGCAGGACAGTTTGGATGCCCTGGAGGAGGAAAGTGACGTGGCAAAAGCCCATTCCGCATTCTATCAGCAACAGGCTCGAAGGTATCAAAGTAGAGAAGTACGGGCAAAAACCTATAGCGTTGGCGAACTAGTTCTACGCCTGCAGGAGAAGAAAAAGAACAAGCTCAAGCCCAAATGGGAAGGTCCCTTCATTATTGACCAGGTTCTGACCCGTGAAGCGTACCATCTACGGGATGCATCGGACAACCAACTCGAGCCAAACCCATGGAACGCGGCCAGACTCCGCAGATTCTACGCCTAGTGCCGGACTCTATGTTTGTCTCCTTACCCCCGTCAATTTTTTCGCATATCTGTTATCTGTCTTTTTCTCTCTTTCTCTCTTCTTTTTTCGTTCTCATCAGGGCCTTCTAAGGCTAACTTGTGTCCTGACTACACAATCTTGACGCGCTAACCGCACTCATTATACCTGGGGGCTTCTTATACAGAAGCTTAATATAACTATTCTTCTGGGATTCATGCCCCACACATGTGTTATTCTTCCACATGTACCTTTTTCGCCATTATATGCATCGATATGACTTAAGTTTTGGCCAAGCTGGGTTGCCTGGCTCTTGTATTTATGCCCTACGTTCCCGTTAATTCGGCTAGGGCATAAGGGGAGCACCTCTGCGATTGTTACTGTCGGGTCAGCCGGATGTGTATCTCAGACTGGGTGAAGCCGAAAGCTAGCGTTCTTAAGGGAATATTCGGTTGGTGAACAAAGGATGACTTTTATTTATTTTGATACATGCCCCCAGATGTTTATAGCCTGCGTCTCTTTTTGTAGTTCGGACATGCACATTAGGGCATGCGTACCTAGGGAAAGGAACCCTTAACGGAACCCGGAAGATGTTTCTTACTATCCATGTAATATAACATAGCTAGTTGGGTACTTGTCTATTCAAGCACTTATGACCCCTACGCCTGGTTTCCACGCGTACCCCGGTTTTTACATAACCGAGCGGGTATTCGGATACACTCCGGACTATCGGGTCCATAGGTCGAAGCGAAAAGGTCCGCCATGACAAATGATTTACAATCCGGCTAGGGACATTATATATGTCACTTAAATTACACAGTCACTTAGACTGGCTAAATTCTTCTTCTATACCATCCAACAGGCTGTCTAGCCTACAATCCTGTTGAGAATACTTTGCGGCTAATTCTACTTGGTCATACACCAAACTGACGAGGATCTCTTTCCCATCGGGCCCCACAGGTCCGACCTCGGCCATGTGGTTTGGGTTAGCTTTGGTATATTGCGTCTTCACCATGGCCCAGGCTTCCCTTGCACCTTGTCGGTAGGCTGATATCTTCCATAATCGGAAGTGCCGCCGCGCTGCCTTGAGCTTCTCTATAAGCTCCCCCATGCCTCCTGGCGGGGAGGCGGATGGCCACAAGGCTTGGGAAATGTCCTGCATCACCTGCCGAACTTGTTCGTGCAGTTGTGAGAGCTCTGGTAGAAGATCACCCGCAGACCCAGGCATCTCCTCTGCGGGACGACCCGTCAGCATCTGCAGACATAACTCTGTTAGCCGGCTTCTTCGCCGAACTCTTTCAAAAGTTCGTTCAAGCACTTACTGAAAATGCCGCGTCGAAGCCGCTTATTCTCCTTCACGGAGTCCGCAAGCTGGTCTCGAACATCTTTCAGTTCCACGCCCAGCTGGATATTGGCGTCTTGGAGATCATTTTTCTCCAGCCTGACCCGCGTAAGCACGCGCTCGCCAGCATTTAGCTGTTGATTAGCACGTTGCGTATCCCTTGGCACGGCCTCCGGATTCACTCCGGAGTCATCTGCAACATCTATTGTTAGATTTGCATGCATGCTGCATACTATCTGGTACCTGTCATTCTTTGCAATGGAAACAAGTATTACCAGTGAGGGCCTTCCTGGACTCCTTCAACGCGGCAACCGTGGCCCATAGCTGGGCTTTGCACTCTTCCAGCTCTTGAGACAATTGGGTATTCTTCTCTGTAAGAACCCCCTGCACAAGTTATGATCCTTAAATCAGTTGTGTCAACTGTTTCAAGTCTCAGGGGTTACTGATATATATAATCATCAGATTTTCTTACCCATATATCCTTTACATACTGGTTCGTGGCTCTGGCAAGACCATTTTGAGTAGCACGGATGTACGCGTCTCCTGAGTTGAAGGCATCAAAAGCCTCTTGGGAGAAACAAGCGTCATGGAGTACGGCCCGGGACGCCTGTGATTCATGGTGCTCTCCACTTCGGAATTCGTAGCAGATAGTTTATCCGCATCCTCTGTAGGAGGAGCATCCGGCGTTCGCCCTGTGTTAGCTTCCGCCTCTATGTCCGGCCCTGGAGCCCGACTGGTGGAGGCGTGATCGGCAACCTCTCCGATATAGTCCGGCGAGCGTTTTTCCTACTAGGAAACATGGACATTATTATATTTTAAAAGACGACAACCACGGAGTGAGGTTCTGCATCATACCTCTGCGCCGGCATCTCAGTCCTGACCGCCTTCCTTTTTAGCCTACCCGGCTTCAGTGCCCCTTGTTGGCGAGTCACTGCGGGTTCGTCATGGCGTCCGGAGGGCCTTCCCTGGAAAACACCTTATGTGTATGGTAGGTGAAGTGCATAAAAGGGGATCCTTCTCGGAAGTTGGGGCTCTGGTTTTTCTTACATGCGATGCAGGGAGTAGCCCCGGATAGTCGACTATGATGGCCACCATGGCATCATCGCATCTCAATTGATAGAATGTCCTGTCGATCAGCTCCACAAATATGTCCGGATCCTCTTCGAGTCCGGGATCGAGGGCCCGGTCAGGGTCCTCCGGTTGTGGAGGTGGGTTGTTGATCTCCCTTATAGCTTTTCACAATTCCTGCCATGAAACAGCAAGGGAAATACTTATGACGATGAATGCGGGAAGGCTGGGAGTAAAAAGTGACAGCTCACCCAGCTTGGAGGTTTGTACATGGAGAATCCATACCGTGGCTTAATGCGGATGAATTCCTCTTCCTCTCCCTTGTACAAATCAGACATAATTTTTGCTAGAGCAGCAACTGAGTCCGGTCCCTTACGCCCGCAGCGGGTGGCGTCATCTTCCCCGTTAAAGTGCCACATGGGGTGCCCTCGATATTGAAGTGGCTGTACTCCCCGCATTATACATATTGACATAACCTCGGTTATTGTCAATCCTGATTGAGCCAGTACTTTTATCCGGCCCATAAGGTAAAGGACTTCTCCGTTATCTTCCTCCTGATGGCTCCGAGGGCGCCAGCTTCGGCGTTTCTTCAAAGGGGCATTGTCGAACTCGGGAAGACCCATCCGAATAGGATCTGGAAGGGGGATGTCCTCCATGTAAAACCACTCCGAAGGCCAGTCTTCGGACGTCTTCTTCGGGGTACCGGACAGGTATCCGGTCCCGGCGATTCGCCATATTTCGGCTCTGCCCACTTGATATATTGACCCCTTCTGTGTACGGGGCACAAGGCAGAATAGCCTCTTCCACAGCTCGAAATGAGCTTCGCAACCCAGAAACAGCTCACAAAAGGCAACATAACCAGTGATGTGTAATATGGAAGCTGGGGTGAGATTATGCAACTGGAGGCCATAAAATTCCAGGAGCCCGCGAAGGAACGGATGGATTGGAAATCCAAGTCCCCTTAATAAATAAGGGACAAGGCATACCCGCTCCCCCTTGGAGGGATTGGGAAAGCTCTCCGCTTGCTCCCCGCCATTATAGGTGGCGAGCCCGGCTCGAACGGGGACCATATACGCTGGAGGGAGAAATCCCTGGGTCTGTAACTCTACTAATTGGCTGTGCGGGACGGAACACTTCTTCCAATCACCGGGCTTAGGGCTACGGGAGCGAGAGGAGGAGCTGCAATGGTCGGCCATGTTGGAATGGATTTTTCCGAGCGCGCTCCGATGGATACTCGCCGTGGGAGGATGGTGTGATCTGGATCTACGAATCCCCGTCTCTTTAATAGACAGTTTACTCACATGGCTAGGGTGGCAAATATAAAAATGCCTTGGCTTCTCGCATTCGCTCGACACGTGGAAGATAGCCATTATTGGTCTAGGAAGCCAAGAAGTGCAACATATATGGGAGATCGCACACTACTTAGCAGGTATTCAGAATCAGGAGAAGAACCCGCCTTGCAATGCCGAAGACAATCTGCGCGCCGGACTCATCGTCATTGAAGCCTAGTTCGGGGGCTACTGAGGGAGTCCTGGATTAGCGGGTCTCCGGACAGCCGGACTATATCCTTCGGTCGGACTGTTGGACTATGAAGATACAAGATTGAAGACTTCATCTCGTGTCCGGATGGGACTCTCCTTGGTGTGGAAGGCAAGCTTGGCAATACGGATATGTAGATCTCCTCCCTTTTAACCGACTCTGTGTAACCCTAGCCCCCTCCGGTGTCTATATAAACCGGAGGGCTTAGTCCGTAGGACGACAACAATCATACCATAGGCTAGCTTCTAGGGTTTAGCCTCTATGATCTCGTGGTAGATCAACTCTTGTAATACACATATCATCAAGATCAATCAAGCAGGAAGTAGGGTATTACCTCCATCGAGAGGGCCCAAACCTGGGTAAGCATCTGTCCCCCGCCTCCTGATACCATCCGCCTTAGACGCACAGTTCGGGACCCCCTACCCGATATCCTCCTGTTTTGATACCGACACCCATTGTGGACACTTAGAGATGTAGTGACCAGGTTTCTTGCACTTGTGGCATGTTCTCTTCTTGTGGTCATGAGTGGAAGCTTCATCATTTCTTGAGCTGGATCTTGAAGACTTTCTGAAGCCTTTCTTCTTGGTGAATTTCTGGAACTTCTTCACAAGCATAGGAAGCTCCTTTCCAATGTCTTCAGGATCCCCAAAACTGCAGTCAGATTCTTCGTTAGATGAGGAAACAGCCTTTGCCTTCAAAGCGTGAGTTCGGCCATAGTTGGGACCATAGATGTCTCTTTTCTCAGATAGCTGAAACTCATGTGTGTTGTGCCTCTCAAGTATGGCAGACGGATCGGGTGCCTTGAAGTCAGGGCGATCTTGGATCATCAGGGCTAGTGTATCAAATGAGCTGTCAAGGGATCTCAGGAGTGTCTTGACGATTTCATGCTTGGTGGTCTCAGTAGCGCCGAGTGCATGAAGCTCATTGGTGATATCAGTGAGGCGATCAAACGTGAGCTGGACATTCTCATTGTCATTTCTCTTGAAGTGGTTGAAGAGGTTGCGAAGAGCACTGATCCTTTGATCTCTCTGGGTCGAGACGCCTTCGTTGACCTTGGAGAGCCAGTCCCAGACTAGCTTCGAAGTTTCCAGAGCACCCACACGGCCATACTGTCCTTTGGTCAGATGACCGCAGATGATGTTCTTCGCAGTAGAATCCAGTTGAATGAACTTCTTGACATCAGTAGGAGTGATGACTTCACCGCCCTTGGGAACGCCGTTCTTCAGACATACCAAAGGTCGACATCAATGGCTTCAAGATGCATGCGCATCTTATTCTTCCAGTAAGGGTAATCAGTGACATTGAAGATAGGGCACGCAGCGAAGACTTTGATTATCCCTGCAGGCAACATAGCTAAAACTCCAGGTGGTTAAACCGAATCACACAGAACAAGGGAGTACCTTGCTCTGATACCAATTGAAAGTGCTAGTTATCGACTAGAGGGGGGTGAATAGGCGACTTTTATGAAAGTCTTCAAAACATGGAAGTTTCAAAGACAAACGATAGAAATGAACCTATTAACATGCAGCGGATGGTAGACTACACTAGGCAAGCCATAGTCAAGTATACAATGAAGTGAAATCACAAAGACTAATGGCAGCTAGGCAGTATGGATCAGGATGGAAGATAGTATGAAGCCAAACAACAATAGTCGTCACACAGTGAAGTCAAACAGGTAACTCAAGCAGGCAATAACTTCACGAAGACTAACACTAAGTAAAGAGAGGGAGAAGATAGAACCAGTTGCTTGGTGAGGACAGTGATTTGTTGGACCAGTTCCAATTGCTGTGACAACTGTACATCTGGTTAGGGAGGCTGAGATTTAACTCAGAAGACCGCGTCTTCACCTTATTCCCCTTGAGCTAAGGACACCTAGTCCTCGCCCAATCACTCTGGTAAGTCTTCAAGGTAGACTTCCAAACCTTCACAGACTTCGTTCACCCGCAATCCACAATGACTCTTGGATGCTCTGAACGCGACGCCTAACCGGCTGGAGGATTCACAGTCCTCAAGTGTAACAAGTCTTCAGATCACGCAAACAGAAAGACTTCAGTGATGCCTAACACTCTTTGGCTCTGGGTGTTTTGGGCTTTGTCCTCGCAAGGATTTCTCTCTCTCAAAAGCTTCGAGGTGGGTTGCTCTCAAACGACAAAAGCCGTGCACTAACTCTGAGCAACCACCAATTTATGGTGTAGGAGGTGGGATATTTATAGCCACTAGGCAACCCGACCTGATTTGTCCAAAATGACCCTGGGTTACTAAGGAACTGACACGTGTTCCAACGGTCAGATTTCAAACACACGCGACAGCTTAACTTAGGCTACAAGTAAAGCTGACTCATCCAGCTCTGGATAAGGTTTGATCTCATTGTCTCACTCGAAGACATAGGATTTGGTTGAGCATCACTTCAGTCACTCTGACTTTGTTCACCTGGACCCCACTTAACAGTACGGTGGTTCCTATGACTCAACAAAGAAGAAAAGGAAACTACAAAACAACTATGTCTTTGCACTCCATAGTCTTCATGTGAATGTCTTCTCGAGCCATAATCTTCGTTGTGAATATCTTCACAGACCACCACTGTCTTCAATGTCTTCACACATTTTTAGGGGTCATCTCCGATAGGTAAACCGAATCAATGAGGGACTACTACCTGTGTTATCCTGCAATTCTCACAAACACATTAGTCCCTCAACCAGGTTTGTCGTCTATACTCCAAAACAAACTAGGGGTGGCACTAGATGCACTTACAATCTCCCCCTTTTTGGTGATTGATGACAAACTGGTTGAATTTTTCAACTTTGGGATAAAAGTATGTGAAATTGTAAAGGATCAAGGTATTGTCTTCATAAGTAGTAAAAAGGCTCCCCTGAACATGTGCATATAAGTATTTTGCTTTTGAATGCAAATGCACATGGCAGGTCGTACTTGTGGAGATCCTCTTCCACTAATAAAGACAATTCATCATGCATGAAAGGATATAACTAAGGTAATGACATGCATAATGAAAAATGGATGTCTGCGAAATGACTTTGTGCGGGATTTATCATCGCACATGCGGAATTTATCATCGCATCACATAGTTTGCAGAAAAGGTAGCAGACGACCATCAAGTTTAAGTGTTACAACTCCAAAAACCAAATGTATCAAAAGCAAGAGTTGTAAGCACTTAGAAAAAAGTATAACAACCACCCATATGGACCCGCTTGAAGACTATCAACTCATATGCTTCTCCCCCTTTTGTCAGTAAGGACCAAAAAGGTTTGAAGACATAGAGCATCTACTCGTTCCCATGAGGAGTAGGCGAAGCAACAAGGTCGTTGTTGAGGTCTGGTGGTGCAGAAGAACTCAGTGCAGTGTCGATACGCGGTGAAGTTGTAGTTGGTGAAGTAGCATTATCTCAGGGCGAGTTACATGAAGATGAAACTTTGGCCAGGCAGATAACCCGGCGGTCTAAGTGAATGACTATTGTCAATGGAGAGTTGCATCATCATAGTGTTACATGGGTGTTTCAACATTGCGTTTCTCCTGAGGATGGCTGTGAGATTCTACGAGAGATCCCTGAAGGAGATTGTGGTCATCATGCCGGCTCTAAGTATCTTGTAGCCAAGGCTTTCCATCATGGGTTTTCTTGGCTGACGGCTCATGCTGATGCAGAAGATTTGGTCAGTAATGTGATGGTTGTCAGAAATTTTCACGACGAGCTCATGTGCCGGCACATGAATTGAGGATGATTCCAATTGCTTGGCCGTTTGCAGTCTGGGGGCTTGATATGGTTCGGCCTTTCAAAAGGTCCAAAGATAAAAGACCTACCTTTTGGTGGCGGTTGACAAGTTTACAAAGTGGGTTGAAGCAGAGCCGATTAGTAAGTGTGACGCGGCGACGGCAGTGCAAATCATCAAAAAGGTGGTTTTCCATTTTGGCTTTCCCCATAGCATTATAATTGATAATGGCACTAATCTGTCCAAGGGTGTTATGAAAGAGTTTTGTCAACGAGAGCATATTCGACTTGATGTATCATCAGTGGCTCACCCCCAGTCCAATGGTCAAGCTGAGAGAGCCAATCAAGAGATTTTGAGAGGCATCAAGCCCCGACTTATGGTTCCTTTACAGAGGACGCCGGGTTGTTGGGTGGAAGAGTTGCCGTCAGTGTTATGGAGTATCAATACTATCCCCAACAGATCTACGGGTTACACACCTTTCTTCATGGTTTATGGAGCAGAGGCGGTTCTCCCTAGTGACATCCGTCATGACTCACCCCGGGTGGTGGCTTATGTTGAAGCTGATAATGAAAAAGCACGTCAGGATGCACTTGACCTATTGGATGAGGAGCGTGACTTTGCAGCGGCTCATTCGGTGATTTACCAGCAAGACCTGTGCCGTTATCACAGCCGCCGGGTTAAAACCAAAACTTTTCAAGAAGGTGATTTGGTCCTCCGGCTTATCCAGGATCAGACTGATATGCACAAACTATCCCCACCTTGGGAAGGACCTTTTGTGGTCAACAAAAATCTGAACAATGGGTCATACTACCTTATCGATGTTCGAGACCCGCCGGCTGTGGAATATTGCTCATCTTCGGCCTTACTATACTTGAGCCTCCGGCTCTTGTGTCAAAACCGGCGGATCTCGGGTAGGGGGTCCCAAACTGTGCGTCTAAGGCGAATGGTAACAGGAGGCGGGGGACACAATATTTACCCAGGTTCTAGCCCTCTCGATGGAGGTAATACCCTACTTCCTGCTTGATTGATCTTGATGATATGAGTATTACAAGAGTTGATCTACCACGAGATCGTAGAGGCTAAACCCTAGATGCTAGCCTATGATTATGATTATTCTTCTACGGACTAAACCCTCCGGTTTATATAGACACCGGAGAGGGCTAGGGTTACACAGAGTCGGTTACAAGGGAGGAGATCTACATATCCGAATTGCCGAGCTTGCCTTCCACGCCAAGGAGAGTCCCATCCGGACACGGGACGAAGTCTTCAATCTTGTATCTTCATAGTCCAACAGTCCGGCCAAAGCATATAGTCCGCTGTTCGAGGACCCCCTAATCCAGGACTCCCTCAGTAGCCCCTGAACTAGGCTTCAATGACGATGAGTCCGGCATGCAGATTGTCTTCGGCATTGCAAGGCGGGTTCTTCCTCCGAATATTCCATAGAAGATTTCAAACACAAGGATCGTGTTCGGCTCTGCAAAACACATTCCACATACCACCGTAGAGAGTATAATATTTCTACAAATCTAATCTGCTGACAACTTTTCATAACGTGACATCACGCCATGGCCCGGTCATTATTCGAACCGTTTTTCTCAACCAGCTACTGCCATATTGCGAGGCGGTTTTCTTGGCACATCTTGTCGAAGTAGAGATCGTGTCCCCTTATCACGGGATTCTCATCAATACGGGCGTGGGTAACCCAACCGCGCCATCAATCACGCGCTTGGGGAATAAACGAGTTTATCGGGCCAGTGGGGAGGCGCAGGATCCCTGCTGCCTTTATAAGGGGATAAGAACTCCCTTTTGTACCCACGCTTTCTTCTTCCCGATTCATTCCCTCCGCTTGAGCTCCAGCGCCCAAGCGTTCGTCTTCTCCGCCCACAAAGGCCTTCCGAAAATCTCCGGATCCGGAGCAGGAGGCAAGTGGATGGCCTCTACTGTCCGGGAGAAGGATATCAAAAAGCTTCGGGAGGCTGGGTACCTGTCCAAGAAAATCAGCCACCGTCTCCCGACGGCGGGACAGATCGTCCCTACTCCGGAACGCCACGCGAGGGTTGTATTCCTCCCTCATTTTTTCCGCGGGCTAGGATTTCCCCTCCACCCATTCGTTCGCAGCATCATGTATTATTATGGGATCGATTTTCATGATCTATCCCCCAATTCCTTCCTCAACATCTCGACACTCATCGTCGTGTGTGAGGCTTTTCTCCGCATCTTGCCACACTTTGGCTTATGGCTGAAGATCTTTAACTGAAGCCCAAGGTAGTGGGCGGCGAGCACGCTGAGTGCGGGGGCGCTATGGTGAGCAAGATGCCCAACCTTACATGGCCAATAGGTACTTTTAATGATTCCATCAAAGAGTGGCAACAACAGTGGTTTTACATCACTGAGCCGCGCGGCACGGAATGGGCCGCTACTCCCGAGTTCCAATCGGGAGCCCCTCTGCGGCTTACGTCCTGGCCCAAGAAGGGCCTGAACTGGTCTTCGTCCTACGAACTATCGGTGCTCCAGACGCGCGTTAAGGATATGGAAGACCAGAACATCGAACTCGTTAATGTAGTCCAGGTGATGTTAGTTCACCGAATCCTGCCTTGTCAACACCGGACTTGCAATCTATGGGAATTCGATCCAGCCAAGCACTAGACCCTGCGAGAGCTCTTTGGCTCAAGATAAATCTCCGTCGTATCTATAATTTTTGATTGTTCCATGCCAATATTATTCAACTTTCATATACTTTTTGGCAACTTTTTATACTATTTTTGGGACTAACATACTGATCCAGTGCCCAGTGCCAGTTCCTGTCTGTTGCATGTTTTTCGTTTCGCAGAATATCCATATCAAACGGAGTCCAAACGGGATAAAAACGGACGGAGCTTATTTTTGGAATATTTGGAAAATCTGGGAGAAAGATCAACGCGAAACGGTGTCCGAGGTGGCCACGAGGCAGGCGCCCACGCCCTCCCCAGGAGGGGGCACCCCCCACCCTCGTGGTCCACCCGTAAGGCGGTTGATGTCCTTCTTCGGCCGCAAGAAATCTAATTTTTGGTAAAAAATCACAGCGAAGGTTTCAGTCCAATCGGAGTTACGGATCTCCATATATATACGAAACTGTGAAAGGGCAGGAGAACAGAACGCAGAAACAGAGAGAGACAGAGAGACAGATCCAATCTCGGAGGGGCTCTCACCCCTCCCACACCATGGAGGCCAAGGACCAGAGGGGAAACGCTTCTCCCATCTAGGGAGGAGGTCAAGGAAGAAGAAGACGAAGGGTCCCCCTCTCCCCTTCTCTTCCGGTGGCGCCGGAACGCCACCGTGGCCATCATCATCACCGCAATCTTCACCAACAACTTCACCGCCATCATCACCAACTCTTCCCCCCTCTATGCAGCGGTGTAACCTCTCTCTTACCCGTTGTAATCTCTACTTAAACATGGTGCTCAGCGCTATATATTATTTCCCAATGATGTATGGCTATCCTATGATGTTTGAGTAGATCTGTTTTGTCCTATGGGTTAATTGATGATCGTGATTTGTTTGAGTTGCATGTTTTATTATTGGTGCTGTCCTATGGTGCTCTCCGTTTCGCGCAAGCGTGAGGGATCCCCGCTGTAGGGTTTGCAATATGTTCATGATTTGCTTATGGTGGGTGGCGTGAGTGACAGAAGCACAGACCCGAGTAAGTAGGTTGTTTGCGTATGGGATAAAGGGGACATGATACTTTAATGCTATGGTTGGGTTTTACCTTAATGATCTGTAGTAGTTGCGGATGCTTGCTAGAGTTCCAATCATAAGTGCATATGATCCAAGTAGAGAAAGTATGTTAGCTTATGCCTCTCCCTCAAATAAAATTGCAATAATGATTACCGGTCTAGTTATCGATTGCCTAGGGACAAATAACTTTCTCGTAACATAAAGCTCTTTACTAAAACTAATTTAGTTGTGTCTTTATCTAAAAAGCCCCTAGCTTTTATTTACTCGCTCTTTATTTTCTTGCAACCCTATCCAAAAACACCTACAAAGTACTTCTAGTGTCATACTTGTTCTAGGTAAAGCGAACGTCAAGCGTGCATAGAGTTGTATCGGTGGTCGATAGAACTTTAGGGAATATTTGTTCTACCTTTAGCTTCTCGTTGGGTTCGACACTCTTACTTATCGAAAACTGTTGCGACCCCCTATACTTGTGGTTATCAGCTCCTCGCACAAAGACATCTGGAAGGTGCTTTTCAAGTCCGGCAAATCATGGCCGGACTCGGCCGAGGACCGCGGGTACCAATTGTCCCGCCCTGCAAGCTTGGTAAGCTATTTTACATTTTATCCACATAACCCAAAGGAAATGCTTAGTGTGTTTTCCTCAACTCCCCTAGGGCTGGACGAAGAAGGCAAAGCAGATCCACTGTCCGGCCCCGCTGCCCAAAGGACCGGCCAACCTACTTCTGACGAAGATGCTGGTCCCGGTGCCATATAAGGCGCCGAAGAAGAAGGCCGAGAAAGTGGCCAAAAAGACCCAGGGTGGCCTTCATCGCCGCGGCACTTCAGACACAATATCCGAAGGTTCCAATGCCCGTTCTGCCTGCGAAGAGGACGAGGACGAGGAGGAAGACGAACCCCCAGCGGGGGGAAGAAAGAAGAGGGCAGCCTCCATACACTTGGAGGCCGAGTCTCCTAAAAGGGGAAAAGCTCCACTTCCGGAAGAGTCCACTGCCGCCGCCGACAACAGCCTGGCGTGGGATCGCAGGGCCCAGCCCGTGGTGAACTCGTGAGTATAAAATCCCAACACATTTATGTGTCCAATCTCATCATGGTGTAATATTTTGACCTGAGCCATATTTTTTGTAGTCCGGTGAGGTCCCGCACCGAACAATCCTCATCAGAGGATTTGCTGAGCTCGGATGCTATGGAGAGCGGGACGCCCCCGAAGGCCCCTTCCCCAAAACATGTGGATAACACCGAGGCTTCATCCCAGAAGGACCTCAGCCAAGGAGGGGAGGAAGAGATCGTGAAAGTGGCACCTGGAGGTCAAACTTCAGGGGCCAACGACATGGGGGAGAAGATTCCCATAGGAGTCGTCGGTGGGAGCCATCTTGAATTCGGCTCCCAGCCGGACGCAATTCCGGAGACCAATATGGCTCCAGAATCAAGCAGGCGGCCTCCCTCGGATGGAGGGGGCGTGCTTGTTCCACCGGCAATCTCTGTCCAACCAGAGGTGCCAGATGCTTTGTTGGCGGCGCTGAAGAGCGCCTCCATCGTCGATGAACACCGTGCCCTTATGGGTGCGGTGATTGAGAAGATTCAGTCTGCTGAGAGTGGACTGAATGAAGCCTACATCAGCCTTATAAGAGGCTTTGAGGTATGTTTTATGAGGTTTGGAAGAATGACATAGTATGGATAGTAGCCCCTGATACACTGTTCAGTGAAAGAAAGAACCGGACAGAGGATCAAATTTTATGTTCGCAGGAAGACTCATTTGGTGACATCTGTCTCTCTTTTATAAGCAGGCGTCTGCAGCGGTGCTGCCTCTCATACTGAGGAGGTCTCCGGACTGAATCAAAGTCTGGAGCAGGCCAAAGAAGAACTTGGCCAGTTGAAAAGGCAGTTGGAAGAGAAGCAAGGTATGCGCAAGCCTTGTTCGCGTTCAGCGCGAACGAATTTCCAGTATGATAAAATATGTTCCATGATTTTCTCTAGGGATGATGACCAAAGTCGAGGCTCTTAAGAAGGCTATGGCCGAGGCCGAGGAAAAGGCAACCGCAGGGCAGGCTCTTCATGAGAAGCATGAGGCCAGGGTTATTGAAGCTGAGCAGAAGCTTCAAGAGGACGTTAAGAAATGTGAGACCTTGGAGCAGAGTTTAACGGAGAAAGAATCCGAACTCACCAGGGCTCACCAGGCCGCACGCGATGCCCAGGGGGAAACCCAAGGCGCCCTGCAGGAGATGCAAGAGGTGAGGAAGATCACCGCGGGTAAGGCTCTTTTCCATGTAAATCAAGTATTTGAGGAGAAAATCATGTTTCTAATTTTGAGTTCGGATTTCTCCAGGGGTGTTTATGGATCTGCCCCGCAGCATATCGGATGCCACCCAATTCTACCGAGCCAAAGAAAGGAACACTGCGGATAAGCTCTTCTGGTCGTAGTATCTGGCACCGAATTATCCGGTGCCTTTCGTCGACCAACTGAAACAGCTGATCGAACTGCATAGGGCGGCCGAACTAGCCATGAAGGATTTGATTATCTGGCTATGGCCCACCGAGCCGATTCCAACCAGCTACTTCGGGCTCGTGAAGCAGCTTGTGGGTGCCTGCCCTCAACTTAACGTCATCAAGCGGTCAGTGTGTATAGAGGGTGCGCGAATGGCCTTCGCCCGCGCAAAGGTGCACTGGGGCAAGATGGATGCTGAAAAGCTGATGACCGAGGGACCGCCCGAGGGGAAGGAGCACCGCAAGCCCGAATTATATTATGAAAGTGTCCTGAAAGGATCCTGCCTTGCGGCGGAGCAATGCACCAAGGACGTTATATTTCCATGAATGCAAATCATGTTGTAATGTTTGAACAAGGTCGTTATTTATTGCCAGTTGTATAAAATTTTATCCTCCTCCGCGGCCGTTTTATGTATTAATCCTGAGAGTTGGCCAGTCATTGGCTTCTGCCCCCACGTAGGAAGTACGGGGGTGGTCGGGATAAACCTGATCACTCTTTATCCAGTTTTGGGTCCTTCGAAGGAGGTGTTCAGCACAATGAACCAGACAATCAAACTATAGGGCGTTATCACTCTCACTTAGCCATAGGAGCTTTACGAAGGTAGGCGTAGCCCCTGGTGTTCGGAAGACCGCACGAGGGGCTCTATAAGCACTTGATCGGAAGAAGAACTGATCCATCGCACGCTGCATTGGTTATGGCATTATGCGGGAGAAATCCTTAAAGATTTTAGAACCTCTCGAACAGCTGACTAGCTCTTGCCGTATCATGACAGTCAGTTTTCGGCTTTCTCTACAGAGGTGCTCGTCCGGAAGTGACCCAAGACATGATTCGGAGCTGATGCATATAATGCTATAAGTTCGGGGTGCCGAACTTCCATGAAGGTGTTTGGACTTTATTGCCATATTATGGGTAAAACGAAGCCCCTGGCATATTTAGGGCATATCGCGATGTACAGATGCCACTTGACAAATCTTTAAGGATAAGCATCGCATAAATCCACATATTGTATTTGAATATTACGTCGATGCGTATAAGTACAGGTAATGTGATAAAAAAGAAATATGATGGTGGAACCTGCTGAGACCAGGGGGAAGAAGCTGTATGCGGATCCGGAGTGTAGTCGGATGATCATCGCGGGGAATATCTAAGGATCCCCTTGCGCGTTCAAGCTGCCTCCATATCGCCAGTCCTGGTCTGCGCAGAGTTGAACCTGCAAGGAAAATGTAAGAAATGCTTGCGTGCCGTAGAGCGGTTGAGCCGCGGTGTGTGGCATGTCCTGGCCTTTGCCGGGGTGTTTTTAATTAAGCTCTGGACGAGCCTTTTTATTCTGCCGTGAAGCAGTTCGGAGTCCTTTGGCGGTGTCCGGGAGCCTGGTCGTCGACTCGAGGTTCGATTTAAAGGTGCCACTCGTTGCTTCCACTGTTAAAGCAGTGGTATACTCTGTGGTACCAAGGGAAAGTTCAGCCTTGCCGTTAACCGTGATGACACCGCGCGGACCAGGTATCTTGAGTTTATGGTAGGCATAATGTGGCACCGCGTTGAATCGAGCGAACGCGGTTCGTCCGAGCAATGCCTGATTATCACTACGAAAGGGGACGATGTCGAAGATTAACTCTTCGGCACGGTAGTTGTCTGGTGATCCGAAGACTATCTTAAGGGCGATGGAGCCTATACAACTGGCCTCCACACCTGGTATAACACCTCTGAAGGTGGTTTTAGTGTGTTTGATCACCGAATGATCGATGCCCATCTTGCGCACTATGTCCTGGTAAAGCAGGTTTAGACTGTTGCCTCCGTCCATAAGGACTCGTGTGAGGTGGAACCCGTCAATTATTGGGTCGAGGACTAGTGCGGCTGGATTGCCCTGATTGGTGTTAACCGGAGGATTCATGCGGTTGAAGGTGATCGGCCTGAGTTTATATTGTGGGACGACTGGTTCCGTTAAGTCGATATCCCTAAGGGTGCGCATCCGGTCCGGGTTGGGGGTGTGGGTGCCGTTTACCACGTTCACCGTTTGGATTTGCGAGGGGGGGGGATTTCTTTTGCCCTCCTGTGCTCGGTGATCTGGGCTCCTCGTCGCCATCATCACTTTGAGACCCCTTATCTTTGTTTTTGGCGCCTGACTTGCTGGCTTGTTTGAAGACCCAGCATTCTCTGTTGGTATGATTGGCTGGTGTTCCCAGGGTGCCATGAATTTGGCCTGGGCGGTCGAGTATGCGGTCCAGACTGGACGGACCGGGATTATTATTTTGGAGTGGCCCCTTCCGCTGGCTGGACTTAGAGCCACTAAACCCGGCGTTGACTATCGTATCTTTGGCGTTTTCACCATGTTTGCGGCGCTTGTGTTTGTTGCGTCGGGGTTTGCCGTTGCTGTCTCCGGCCTCTGATGCGCCAGGGTTGCTTGCTGTGTTGTTGTTACGGGTCAACCAGCTATCTTAGCCCATGCAAAAGTGGGTCATGAGTGTCGTGAGGGCTGCCATGGATTTTGGCTTCTCTTGGCCGAGATGTCGGGCGAGCCACTCGTCGCGGATGTTATGTTTAAAGGCCGCTAGGGCTTCGGCATCCGGACAGTCGACAATTTGGTTCTTTTTAGTTAGGAACCGCGTCCAGAATTTCCTGGCTGACTCTCCGGGCTGTTGTGTTATGTGACTTAAATCGTCAACATCTGGTGGCCGCACATAACTGCCCTGGAAGTTTTCCAGGAATGCGTCTGCCGGGTTCTCCCAACTTCTGATGGAGTTTGCCGGCAAGCTATTCAGCCAATGCCGAGCCGGTCCTTTGAGTTTTAGCAGGACATACTTGATGGCGTGTAGATCATCCTTGCGGACCATGTGAATGTGGAGGAAGAAATCCTCTACCCATACTGCGGGGTCTATAGTGCCATCATATGATTCAATGTTTACGGGTTTAAACCCTTCTGGGAATTCATGATCCATTACTTCATCAGTGAAGCATAGGGGGTGTGCGATGCCTTTGTGCCGGGCTATATCACGACGCAGTTCATAGTCTTGTCTGCTGTGTTCGGCCCAGCCAGATTTGCTTTTAGTATATCCGACGTGACGGTTATCGTCACGCGTTGAGGCGCGCCCCCGTGATCCGTAGATCGATCTTGCATGTCCTGCTTTGTTAACCAATACGTCTTGTAGGTCCTTCGTATTACCCCCGGCCTTAGCATTTTTGTTTGACTGGCGGCGGGGTGCGGGCTGGACTTCGGCCTGATACGCCGCTTTGTCTCGGCCACGAGGAGGCCGGTCAGGCACATCATACGCTAGAAGCGTAGGCTTTAATGCTTCCTCCTCGAGTTGGGGTAGCAACCTGCGCTTTGGGTAACTTTTGGTTGGGCGCTCGAGTTCGTATTCCTCGGCCGCTAGGACCTCAGTCCATCTATCCGCTAGCAGATCTTGGTTAGCTTGAAGCTGCTGTTGCTTCTTCTTCAGGCTATTTGCTGTGGCTATAAGTCGGTCCTTGAAGCGCTCCTGCTCGACGGGATCCTCAGGCACGATAAATTCTTCGTCGCCGAGGCTCACCTCGTCTTCGGAGAAAGGCATGTAATTGTCATCCTTTGATTCTCCGTCTGCTGCCTGTTCCTTAGGGCTAGCTTGCCCATCCTCCAGCTCGAGGTTTGGCTGGAGGGGATTGTCTTCGTCTTCGGCACTATCTGCAGCGTTATTGTTTCTTGTGCCGGTATCACCGCTTTTGCTATGGCGGGGCTTGGAGCGGCGGCGTTGACGCCGGTGCTTAGATTGCTTCTCGAGGGGATTATCCTCTGTTGCCTTATTGCCATCGCTCTCTTTGGGGGTGTCCACCATGTATATATCATATGATGAGGTGGCAGTCCACCGTCCTCTGGGCGGTGGTTCCTGTTCATCTCCTGCATCGTCGTCCATACCATCGATGTCTTCGGAGCCGAAATCGAGTATGTCGGTTAAGTCATCGACAGTGGCTATCAAGTGGGTGGTGGGTGGGGAACGAATTTCTTCGTCGTCCGCTTCTCACTCAAGTAGGACATAGTTCGGCCAGGGGTCTCCTGACAAGGAGAGAGACCTTAATGAATTTAGCATGTCGCCCAAGGGTGAGTGCTGAAAGATATCCGCGGAGGAAAACTCCATGATTGGCGCCCAATCATATTCGACAGGTACGGACGTAGGCGGTTCGGAGCCCGTGGCTGAGGACGAATTCAACTGTCCGGCAATACAGGTCTCATAGGAGGTGAAATCAGTATTCGGCTCTATCGCCACTGAGTGTGCGGCCTCCATGGCGGGGTCCATCCACCCGTTATCGGACGGCGCAATCTGCTCCGAATTGAGGGGCGGAGTAGCCACAGGTGTGATTTCCCGAACACCGTCCGATGGCAGAGCTAAGTCATGCTCGTCGTGACTGTGCAGCGCACCTGACATGGGCTCGAATCTGTCAAAGATCAAGTCTCCACGGATTTCGGCAGTATAGTTTAAGTTTCCAAACCTGGACTGACGGCCAGGGGCGTAGCTCTCGATCTGCTCCAGGTGGCCAAGCGAGTTGGCCCTCAGTACGAAGCCGCCGAATACGAAGATCTGTCCGGGGTGGAAAACCTCACCCTGGATCGCATCATTGCCGATGATCGAAGGAGCCATCAAACCTTATGGTGATGGCATAGTGGAACTCTCAATGAAAGCACCAATGTCGGTGTCAAAACCGGCGGGTCTCGGGTAGGGGGCCTCGAACTATGCATCTAAGGCGGATGGTAACAGGAGGCGGGGGACACAATGTTTACCCAGGTTCGGGCCCTCTCGATGGAGGTAATACCCTACTTCCTGCTTGATTGATCTTGATGATATGAGTATTACAAGAGTTGATCTACCACGAGATCGTAGAGGCTAAACCCTAGAAGCTAGCCTATGATTATGATTCTTCTTCTACGGTCTAAACCCTCCAGTTTATATAGACACCGGAGGGGGCTATGGTTACACAGAGTCGGTTACAAGGGAGGAGATCTACATATCCGAATTGCCGAGCTTGCCTTCCACGCCAAGGAGAGTCCCATCCGGACACGGGACGAAGTCTTCAATCTTGTATCTTCATAGTCCAACAGTCAGGCCAAAGCATATAGTCCGACAGTTCGAGGACCCCCTAATCCAGGACTCCCTCAAGCCTTACTATACTTGAGCCTCCGGCTCTTGTGATGTACATAACAATGTATATATTATGATGAATATAATAAAGCCGGCACCCCTGATAATTCAGGGCCTCTGTCGTTTCATTTTGAGAATAATGAGTCTTTATTGTCATTTCATATGGTCACTTGGGGGCTTCTTGCTCATCGAGGATAGATATGACTACCCTTTGATCCGGCTTGTACGCCATGGTTACAAAATACTTGGGGGCTTCCTGCTCATTGAGCATAGCTATGATTACCCTATTAATCTGACTTATACGCCTGGAAAGAAATATTACTTGGGGGCTCTTTGTTCAACGGACAAGAGTTTTTATGACCCTTGTAATAGGCTTGGAAGCTAGGTGTATTCACCTAAAAACCGGGTTATCCTACCTTTTTAAGTCTGCCACTCCGCCCAGATTGACTGGAATGACCCGCCGTACTTTTGACAATCAATCTTATACAGACACTGAACTTGTCAAAGTTAAAACGATGATTGGTCATCTGAGGCCCGTCTTATAAGGTTGCATGAATGTTTAGCAGCTGTGTGGCCCTTTAAAAGCACTTGGTTTGAAGGTTTGGCAGGCTATGAAAGCCTGGTTTTGTCTTTTGATTTTTATCCGGTTTAAATATTTTTTGAGATTCATCTTTTATGAAATGTTGATACATGGATAAAAACCGAAGAAGGCTATGATGCCCTATGGTTCATATATGAATCTATCCGGAGTTTGTTAACCCGGCCTGGCTTTGGACTATAAGTCGCCAGTGTATGATTATCTTGTATACTTGGAAGCACTCTGCTCTAAGTTTTGGGATATTAGCCCTTGCTGCATGCGGCTTTGTAAGCTGGCGGTATATGTTAATTAAATAGGGCGTTGTACTCTGGCTTTTGTTTGTCGCACTAGATGGCGTCTTAAGCCGGCGATCTGTGTAAACATCACATGTATGATGTTTATTTTTTATGACCATATAAGGTTTTGTTAAGACGGCCCTGGTTATGGACTATCTTAGTCACCAGTGGTTCTTTATATACGGTATTGTGACCCGCCCTGGGGTAAACCTCCAGGGTACTTGTGATCTGTTTTGTGTGCAGGTGAAATACTAAATCTAGCATACAAAGTTGATGAAATCATGAGCATAAGTGGCCGAACTTCAATTGGTAAAGCAGCAGTGTCATGCAAAGCAAAACATGCACGACGGCATGGAAGATCAAGAGTTTAACTAGCCTATTACAAGGCATCTGATGGCCTAATGAGAATAAGTGTTTCGGAGCTGTCAACACAACAAAGTATTCTTCTTAATAAACCGGCTTATGACTGTTGGCAGGTTGAAGCCTCCAGGTCTTCCTGCACCTCTTCTTCATCTTTAGCTCCTTGCTTATCCATCAGCTGGAAGTCAGGCGTAGCCCAGTTGATACCGGTCAATGCTCTAAACACAGCTTCATCATCAATAAGATTGGATGGATCAATGTCAGGAGCGAAGGTGTGCTTATGAATCGGCGGGATGAGATCTTTTGGCTTGTGAACCGGCACGCTCACTCTCTTGTTTTTAGCATCATAAGCCGCCTGGTATGTGGATAGACTGGTTTCGTCAGCCAGCTTGCTTGCCAAGGGACGCATGGCTCTTGCTATTTTTGCAAAATCATCAGCACTGAAGATAGATCCATCTTCTTTGACATTGGGGATGCCGTTGGCCAAATCCTCCGTGTCAAGATCGGCTTGCCATGCCTTTGCCCGGCTTAAGGCAGTCAAGGCATCGGCTCTGGAAGCTCCCCATTTTAAGTCATCAATTCTTTTGGGCAGCATGAATAACTGCTTCGGTATATCTTTGATAAGTGTTGAAGGAGATTCCTTGTGCAGCGTAGCAGCAATGGTTCGTTGGGCACCAGTATATAATTGTTCTACAAGAGTGTAGGAAGCCTTAAGCCGGACGTGCATGTCTGAGCCCAACTTCGCACTCTGCGAGCCTATATCAGTAAAATTATGAGTAAGCCGGCAGATGTTCAGAATGTGATTCTTGAGGTACAAGGGAGACATATTTTTTCTACTTACCAAAGATAGTTGACGACATGATATTAATTTGTTCCTTTAAGCCAGATAACTCTTTAGTCACTGGCTTAAGTGCCGCTTCAGCATCATCTGCTCTCTTCAGTAGAGCCGCCTTTTTAGTTTCCCAGCCCTCTTTTTCAACATTGAAATTGTGCTTCAGCTGTTCAATATTCTCCAAAGCAGTTTTTTATTCTGTTTTGGCCGTGGATGTCTCGGCTTGCCGAGTTTTCTTGTTGGCCTTCAGATCATTCAGCCGTGCATCCTTTTCGGCTAGTTCAGCCTGTGATATATGTAAACATGGAAGGCGTTATGATCATGATGATTTGTGAAGTCCCAAGCACAATACAAGTATTATACTTGGCACTTGGGGGCTAATGTCTATTTGGTTCTTAAAACTTTCTAAAGTCCCAAGCACAATACAAATATTATACTTGGCACTTAGGGGCTAATGCATATTGCTCTTTGTTAAGCCAGACTTCTCTGCTGACCCGGACAAATGACATGATCCGGTTTAAAAAATCTACAAGCTGGAATATTGGTTTTTGGCAGGATGATTAGTCCCGGTTTATTCATGACTGATTAAGCCGGCCCTTGGGGGCTACGGATGCAATATTGATTCTTGCTAATTAAAGTCCCGGCTTAACATACTTATTAAGCTTGCCCTTGGGGGCTACACATGCAAAGTTGAAGTGCTGGTATTATAAGTCCCGGTTCATATTGAAAGCATAAACCGGCCCTTGGGGGCTACTGGATTTGATCTATGCAACTATTGAAGTTTACATCACATTATATTCTATCATGTCCAATAAACTTGGCGTCTAAGGGAAGTATATTCATATAAAAAATGAGTTGCAGCATTTACCTCATAGCGCTCCTTCATCAGGTTTACTAAGTTGGCTTCAAAATCACGGCTGGTGTATAGACGGTTCAAGTAGCCAGAGTGGATGTCTTGGGCATTGAACTAGGCATAGCTCTCCAAGTCTACCTTCCACTTGCCTTTATCTTCAGTAGAAATTTCTTCCTTAGTGTTGTGCTTAGATAAGACAGTAGGCTGATCCGGGGCAGTGAATCCAAACACAGTAACGACAACATCGTCAGTCTTCTCCTCAGCAGGCTTAATCGGGCTTGGCGGCTTAGAAATAGCCGGTTCAACATCCATATCATCTAGGGAGGCTTCATGGTCTTGTGGTGGGGATCATCAAGGGTGGCATCGGTAATTGGGTTAGAAGGTTCTGACTGTTGTTTTTCTAGTTCAGACGGGTTGGAGTCATCGACCGGCTTATTCAACTTTGCCTTCTTGCTGGGTTTGGCCTGGCCCCTGAAAATAAGAAGTATAAAGTGGTCAATACAATGATCAAGCATAAGGTTTGAATGATTAATATATCTTTACCCAGGGACAGTCTTGAAAGTTGGGATTTGAGTTCCCGTTGACTCGCCAAAAGAGGAATGTGAAGTCCCCTAATAGTTTGAATCAGACGGGTTAAGAGGTTGTCGGAAATGACCCGCCTTGGGATAAAGTATATAAGAAATTTGAAAGACCTCTGGGCGGCGTTTGCGAACCGGCGTGTTCGGTAAGCCGGAAGAAGTGATTACAACACCACTATGCCGGGTGGTGCGGCGAGCTTCATGTTGATGTTTGTTCAAAACAAAGTTGGGATCCAAGTAAGCTAGAGGGTGAGAAAAGCTTACTTTCCGGCTTGCTTGTCGAGTTTTCTGTGTTGGCAGAGGTTCTGAGCCGGAGGAAAGAATAATTACCTCTATGTCATCTGCATGGCTGGCCTCTGCGTCGTCCTGATAACAATCATTGTCAATGAGATGTATAAAAAAAGGAGCCAAGAGAGTCAAGTTCTACCTCTGACTCATTATCATCATCGTCATCATCAATGTTTAACCCGGCGGACTCGTTGATCTTCTTGGCAGGCCTCTTGGTGGCCATGGTTTTGGAACGAGCCGGTTTAGCCGGCTTATCTTGCGGTTTCTTCTTCCAAAATGGAGAATCAGCCTGTTAAGGTCAAAAAGATCATGAGTGGGCATAAATACTGAAAATATTGATCGAGCGGAAGGTGTGCAACACTTACGGCTGGCGGCTTGTTGAAGGTGCTAAAAGGACTAAGTCCTGTTTTACTGCATTCCTTTAAAGGCTCGTTCAGCAACTTCTTGGTGGCTTCAGTAATTTCTGCATCAGACAATTAAATGTCACAGTGGCGCTGGGGATCTTTTACATCGCCAGTATATTCGCACATTAAGCCGGGGCGACGGCTTAATGGCAAGATACTCCAGGACACCCAGCACCGGACAAAGTCGACGCCGGTTAAGCCGTTGGCCATAAAGGCTCTAAGCTTTGAAAATGATGGTGCATATTTGGCACGTTCCTTCGCACTGATCCGCGAGGGGAGTGGATGTGTGCTGCTAAGTCGGTGATCACGGTAATCTGGCAGAGGATTCTCGCCGGCTGGAGATGTGTCTTGACAATAGAACCAAGTTTGGTTCCAGTCTTTGGGATGACTCGGCGGCTTAGCATGGGGAAAGCTGACTTCTTTCCTCTTTTGAATTGAAACCACACCGAGTTTGGTGTTGGGCCCATCAATGAACTCTGTCTGACGGTTTAAATAGTAGAATTCTCTGAATAAATCAACTGCGGGATCCTCTTGAAGATAAGCTTCACAGAATACTTGGAAATTGCAAATGTTGGACACGGAGTTGGGTCCAATATCTTGAGGGTGAAGTTGGAAAAATGAAGCACATCACAAAAAAACTTCGAGTCAGGTGGGTTGAACCCCCGAATCAGGTGGTCAGGGAAAACAATCACTTCTCCATCCTTGGGTTTAGCAGGATTTTCTTCACCAGAGGCCCTCCAGTGGATGTCCTCTTTCTTGGCTAGGGCACCAGTGGCAACGAAATTGTTCAGATCTTCTTCAGTAACCCGGGATTGGACCCAGTTGCAAGTAGTGTATGTCTTAGCCATTTTCTCGATGATCTGAAAGAAAGATTATGCCGGTTCAAGATTATATGGTTAAGCTGGCTGACGGTTTAAAAGGCAAACAATAATGAAGTGTGCATAGGTGTTAAACCAGAGATTGGCATTGAAGTTATAAAGATTAGCTATTGGCGGCTTAAGAGGGGACTAATGGTACCTGGCGGGTTACTATTTCTGAGTTAAGCCACCCACACAATTATTGAAGTACAAATCTGAGAAAGGAAAAATTGCGAAGTGTTGGAAAAACAGGTTTCATAGATTGATTTTATGATTTTGGATCTACGACACTTCAGATAATGGAAAATATCTAGACCTAAATTGCAGTGCTTGTGCAGTTCATGTGTCCAGATCGGATTTCTTATACAAAAGGAGATGCTCTAATAGCAAAAAGGAGTGCCACGACTACCACCGCGCAGGAGGGGTACCAAGTTTGAATCAAAAAAGCAAAAGCTACAGTGAAGAATGAAGATGAGCTCCAACGAACTCATGGAAACCCTAATGGGTTCTAGGGGAAAAGGAAGGAGGAGAACTTACCAGAGCTGTTGAACAGCGGAGGTGCGCGGACGAACTCTGGTCAATTCAGGTTGATGCAGCGACCGTTGACGAGGCGAGAGCAAAGGTCGATGGCGGCGGCGAAGCTCAGGCGCTGGGGCGACGCAAGGTAGAAGACAGAGACGGGGAGGCAAGGGGGGAAAATGAAAAGGGACCCCTGACCCTATTTATAAGGCTGGAAAGATAAGTGGCATGCACGGGAATCGAGGAGGTTAAAAATGGATAAGTGACGGCGCAGACACCTCGATTTTCGGAGGTTCATTAAAAGAGAAGATATATTAAGATTTGGTCCTTGTGTAATATTAATGACAGTGACGTCACGGCGGGTTACCACTATCCTAGGGGATGACATCATGGCGGGTTACAATATCCCGCAAGAATAGATGAAGAAGAATTTTTCTAAAAGTTTGAAGATTGATATGAACAAATTCACATCAACATGGGTCTAATGTTGGGGATATAACTACTGGGTATGACCCACCAAGGAGCGGCCGGGTCATGCCACTAGCGGCTCATGATGACAAGGCCCATGAGGATGTTGAAGATGACGGTTTGTGAAGCAGGCTTGCTGAAGGCCCAAGACCCAAAGGCGGCTTGAGGCCCACAGAGGTGAACCGCCATATATGTATGACTTGTGTTACAAGGCATGCGTAGTTAGTCACCGAGACGGACACGTTGTGTATAAGCCGGCCGGGACTCCGTGAGCCGTCGGGCATCAACCTGTGTATATAAAGGGACGACTCGGCGGCGGTTGAGGATAAGAAACAAGAGATCGAAAGCTAGGTCAAGCGTATTCGCTCCTTGGTAATCGGAACATAAGCAATACCGCCACAACTGGATTAAGCCTTTACCTTCACCGCAAGGGGCTGAACCAGTATAAACTCCTTGTGTCCTTTGTCTTGTTTAACCCCTTTAAGCTAACCTAGTTGCGATGGCTCTATGACTAAGTCCTTCTGCTAGGACATCTGCCGTGACAATTCCACGACAGACGCGGTCGCGGCCGCCATTGCTAAACGGAGCTTGAGCGAGGAGGAGGAGCACCAACGCCACGACGAGGAGCTCCATGACCTCATCCTCAAGCAGGCGGTCGCGGCCAATCTTGCCGCGAAGGACAAGGACGATGAGTGGCGGCGCATCCGCGAGGAGCAGAGGGAGAAGTTCATATATCTCGTCTACTGCGACTAGGACTGAGCTCCTCCACAGCGTCGTCCTCGGTCGCGAGCTCGTCCATTTTGGTATATCGACCTTGACCTCGCCACCGCGAGATTCCCCACCCCTCCTCTAGTAGTAGTAGTACAATGTAGTATGTATGATAATGTAGTATGTGATGATGAACTACAAATGATCATGTAGTATGTGATGAACTAGTGTGGTTGCAATTTCTCCCGCGAAAGTTTTTTTCAAATTATATAGTTTCATATACGGGTTCTAATCTCCCGCACACGATTTCAACCCGCAAAACAGTTCTTCGTCGAACTATAAACGCCTTATGTGGGTCACGGTTTTACGGAGTCTGCTAGAGATGCTCTTATGGAAGAATTAAGTTCCAGCCAAGGTTCAGATGTTTTCATGGAGGCTATCTAGACATTCAATCCCGACTGACATTATTAGAGCTCACAGGCATATGACCATTGTTCAAAAATATTTCTGATTCAGCGATTTATCATCCAGTTTATCGCTACTCTTGGGGTGGCCGATAAGATTATGCCTTATCTTCATCGTTTATCGTTTGGGACGATTTATCACTATGACAAGCGATTTATGAGGAATCTACTGATAAATCTGGCCTATTCATTTTTTGATAAAGGAAATTTCATTGAATAGATATATCGAGGTGATACAGTCGCATTGAAAGAAAGCTCGGCGTCTGCATAGCTTGATACACACGCAAAAGGTCCAAAGTACCCAAAAATAAAATTTGATTCACAACTAAGAAAATGAATTAGGTCCAACCTAAGGAGTGGCAGATTCTATCCGGAGATCACACTGCCATCCATGGGGTAGAAAACCTCCCTGGCCGTACGCTCCAGCCATGTAGACGCTATCATAAAAAGGTCCCTGTCCTCTGGGCTCTACAGGATAGACCAAGTACGGCCTATTCATAGCACTATATTTGCAAAAAACTATGTTTATTTGTGTTTTGTGGTCCTTGTTACGCAACATGTACTGTTGTCATATTTTGTTTGTCATTATACGAGGATTCAAAGGTTAGGAATCAAGGTAACACTTCTATTCAATATTCTTTTGGTGTTGAATATAGTTTATTTTAGTGTTGGGAGCATGAGATTTGCAAAAAATGGCCGATTAATAATAGACCGATAAAATTGATTAGACGGTCGATTTCTAATTAATCTCTAATCCCCAGCTGACTGAGACACTAATGATAAGCGATATCCTCAACATTGCATATGACTGACACAAACACATGTGGTTTCTGCTGGAAGCCTGATTCACGGAAGCATTTGATGGTTAAATGTACAGTTTCGAGATGCACGTGGGAGTGGGCTCAAACCTTAATGGCAACTTCTGGACCAAACACAAATAATTGGCTGTTCACACTTATGGAGTCATTATCGTATGCTTTTTTTGTGAAGGTCTTGGACACCCTTTGGGCAATATGGGACACAAAATGCAAAGCTATCCACGAAGTCATTTCTCAAAGCCCTCAATCTATCCACTCTTTCGTCAACAGATTTATTGCCGAGCTCCAAATGATTAAGGACAACAAGCCCGTGGCTGATCCTGTTGGAGACGGTGGTTGGTCGTGTCAAATTTGCAACAGGTGCCCAAATATTGATTGCATGTCTCCCCTCGGACAAACACTGTAATTAAGCTAGATTCTCTCTCTCAAAACAAGATTACATATAGTAGAACGGCGAGCTCTCGATCCACACGTGTGCGCGCGTGCAATCATCCATGCGTGTAACAAAAATCATGGATGCATGCTGGTTACATTACTGGCCTGATCACTTCGATTGACCTGACGGCCATGCCACAAGCACATCATATATTCATGGTGACTTCACGTCAGAAGATAGTATTAAAATATCTAGCTTTGATCTCTTCTCACTGTCTAGCTACCCGGAGTTGGTCTTCCATGATTTGCCCAACGACCAACCATAAAAAGATCGAAGATCGGACGCCACTTTTCACTGTGCGTTTCGATGCAGCATGTCGATCGTGCAGGCGATCCTGGCTGGGGCCGGCCGGCCGGTCTGCTTATCCCGGCGACGACGACAACCTGTCAAGCTCGCGATTGCGTGAGTCATCGCGCACCCACGCATCGGCGCCGTCTATTCATCAGTGGAGTTCCGGGCGATCGATAAACCTTGGTGAGCCCTAAAGGCGATAAAAAGGATAGCCAGCTGCGGCCCCGAGCATATGCTTTGCTTATCTCGGTGGAGAAGTCGATTTCCTCCTTGGTTTTCGATCCATCGGGAGGATTCTGTCTTTTCCTTTTCCTACTGTCAGCTGGTTGGACGATCGATCGGTGTTAGAGTAGGTATGTGTTGGTGGAGACGATGGGAGTAAAGGGGTACAGGCCTTTTCGAGGTGTGCTTATTGGATTGGACTCAGGTGCGTGTGTGTTTGGTTTGGTTGTCTGGTTGCACTAGTAGAAAAATGTTCATTTGTCCCGATTCATAAGGCCTATTTGTCTCGGTTCGGGAATCGGGACTAAAGGGTCGGTACTAAATCCCAGTACCATTAGTCCCGATTCTTATATGAACCAGGACAGATGCGGCTCCACGTGGCCGTTGTAGCTTGTCCAGGCAGGGGGGCCTTTTGTCCCGGTTGGTAGCATCAACCGGGACTAATAAGCGTCCACGCGTCAGCAGTACAGGGGCTGGGGTTTTTGTTTAGTTTTTTTTGAAAGAGAGGGGGGGATTGGGGTTTTGGGGGTTTTGTAGGGTTAATTTAGGGGTTTCGTATATTGTGTTAGTTAGGGTCTTCGTGCTTAGGCTTATACCATTGGTGGATACTGATCGGGATCATGTCCCTAACAAGAACCCCGCACTGAGCAGAGAATGCTTCCTTGGTCCGGATGGGTTCAATAGGTTGGCCATCGCGCGCGATTGCTGTGATCGTGAACCTTTCATCCTGGCGCAACTTTTTTTTCGGGCCTCATCTCGTTGCCGAAGTTTTGCTCGACCCGGAGGGTTAGAAAAGAAGAAAGAATAGAGTTAATATGTGTACATACCAAACAATTAATGCATCAATTAGCTATAGTCAGCACGGGCTTAATTAATATATATATCTGGCCGGACTCCGTTCAGTCACCGGAGCCGTCATCGGTGTCCTTCTTCCACGGCATTCGGTCACCGGAGCCATCATAATCATGTCCTTCCTCCTCCATTGTTCGATCACCGTAGCCTGCTTCACCCTCTCCTTCTAGACCATCGGTGTCGTTGAGATATGACATGACATCACCTCCGGCGAGGATTATGTCCCCCAACACCTGTAATGATTCCAAGTCTCTGTGCTCCATAGTTTCTGTAAATATTACAACATGGCAATTAATATACAAAACATGACATATGGATATATTAGTTGCAAACATAGACCTAGCTAGCTAATCACAACAAGGAATCATATCAGTGGCCTCGACGCTTCTCTAGGGTTTGGGGTGGCCTCGGCAACACTTCTAGGGTTCGGGTGGCCTCGACGACAATGCTCTTTTAACTTGGTAAATTTGGATGGCCTTGGCAGCGCTTCTAGGGTTTGGGCCGAACCGCCTCTCTCATGATTGTCCGACGCCCGGACCGACAAGGGATTTAACAAAATGGCGTCATTCTGGATGTGCAGAAAATGGTCCATATTTTTCCTGATCTCATCTACCCTTCTATATGTCACGTTGTCGAGTGTCAAAGAATTCAAGAAAAACATGACTTCATCATTAGTAGAAAATGACAGGCGCATTGATAACCCACAAGTATAGGGGATTGCAACAGTTTTCGAGGGTCACTACAAAAAAATACACTTCCATGATGATACGTGTTTGTCACAGTAGGTCGCGTTTTTTGTCATGCATGTACATCCATGACAAATTTATGACAGAATCAAGATAGTCATACCTGTGCTGTCGTAGAAGTGTTCCAAGACATTACCAAAATTATCATCACGGAAGTGTCCACTTCCATGACGATAAATCATGCGTCACAGAAGTGCTTTCGTCAAGGGTGATCGACACGTGGCATCCACCGTAACGGAACGCCGTTAAGCTATCGGGTCAGGTTTTGGATCCGATAACCCGTTAATAGCCCCGACCAATGGGGATTTTCCACATGTAAAATCATCATTGGCTGGAGGAAACACGTGTCGGCTCATTGTTGGGACAGATGTCATCCACTCATTGGACAGAAGGCGCCTATGATACGTCGACACGTGGCACGGCCCAACAGAGGCCCATTCCTGTGAAAAGACCGGCCCGTTTGACTTGGTCAAAAGGTGACGGGCCGGCCCATGGAAAGCATGTTAACGGCATGTTCACATATTGCCCATTTATAGCCCACTAACCCAAGGCCCGTTACGCCCTATCCGAATTAGGCCTAGTAGCGTCATCTGAGCCATCCAATATGATTCCAGCCCGTTTTCACTTCTGGCCCATGTATGGCCCATGACGTCTTTCGACCCATATGAGGCCCTATGTAACTCTTGGCCTATTAACGGCCCGTGGTGAAACTGGCCCGCAATGAATAGTGTATCACTTTAGACCCATTAACGGCCCGTGGTGAAACTGGCCCGTAATGAACAGTGTATCACTTTATACCCATTAAGGGCCTGTTATTCAGTTGGGCCATTTCTAGCCCATGTTATCTTTCGGCCTTCTCAGAGCCCATTTATTCTTGGGCTCATTTCGAGCATTCGTTTACTTACGGCCAGTTACTGTCATTTTCTGCTTGTGGGCCAAATTCAGCCCGTGGTTACAGTCGGCCCATTTGTGGTCCATTAATACATTGGGTCGTTTTCATAGCGTCATCAAATACAGCCTATTAACGATGGCCCATTATGGTTGGCCCATGAACGGACGATTCCAACTCTAGCCTGTTTACGGCCATAATGCGGCCTGTTATTGGCCCATGTTTGGACAATCGATCATACGACCCGTATAAGGCCCATTGATGATAATGGCCCGTAGAAGGCCCATTGTTTCTATGGCCCGTAGAAGGCCCAATGTTTCTACGGCCCGTAGAAGGCCTACTGTTTCTACAGCCCGTAGAAGGCCCACCGTTTCTACGGCCCGTAGGAGGCCCACTGTCACTATAGTAAATATTAGCCCATGGTTATTGTGGCCTAGTTTTAAAAAATAGGTTATTGCAGCCACTAGCAAACTGCGGAAGAAGAACTGCACTAACTACAGGCAAACAAATAAACAAGACAACAAGGTGATAAATAAGCAAGCAACTTATGCTAGGCTATCACGGCTATTACACATATTACATCCACTGGGCATCAAAGTTCACCACCAGTGCAAATATAGGGAACACAGCAGCATATAAACGCCGCAGCAAAACAAGTCCAAAACTGAAATCACTTCAGAAGAGTTCAAGAAACAATATCCTAGGTACCCATAATGCTAGCAAGATGCTTAGCAAGATTATTAACTTTCTCTTGTTTGGCGCTTAAATCCTCCAGCGCTCGCTGTTGCACAAGAAAGTATGCATCTGAATTCTGCAGGGACTTCCTCAGTCCTTCGGATTCTTGCCGCAGCACAGCTGACTGATGCCTTTCAGCTTGTAGCGGAGACTGAAGAAGCCGAAGTGATTCAGGCAGCGAGTTCGAAGAGCTTGTGCCAGCGGTACTGGCCAGTAACTCGAACACTACATCAACGCAGGACTGTGGGGTTTTCTCATTGTCTACAAGATCGTTTTTATCATCTTTCTTGGAGACCAACAGGGTTGTCTCACTATCTTGAACCTTATCTGCATTACTTTCTTTACCATTGCATAGTGGGGTGCTCTTCTTCAATATTCTGCTTGCATACTACAAGAGAAACAGGCAGACACATCACAAGTTTAGCTTGTAGTATACCAAACTCATTTTGGTAAACCGGTTCAGCAGTAAGGTGGACAGGATAACAGCATGAAACAAACATATATCTCAGTACTATGGTCACGGTATTGTCCATATCATTCTAGTTTATGTTCCCTAATCAAGATAGAGACACAGTTCAACACATATATTTTTAAGACACAGCAGCATAGACAGAATATAAGTGTGAGAAACTACACGGCATTGACAGCACTTGTAATGTGCATCACATGAGAACATAACTGTTTATACAACTTAAACTGAAATCAACATAGAACAAGAAGTTAGAACAACAATCCAGTTAAAGAAATAGGTTTAAAACATACCTGTTGCGCCATTGGAGTTTCAATTGGATCCTTCAAATTCGGAAGTAGTTGGTATGAGTAAATACAGTGATGCAACAGCAAAGGAGTATGGACCATAGCTACGGAATCTAACCTGAGAACAGTTGCTCTTCTGCTTTAAACGTGGAGTTTGGGTTAGCTGTGGTGGTCTTCGTGCTTTGGGCACTGCAGTAGCTTTACAAACTGCTCGTGTGGGGGTACTCTGTGGTGGACATGGTGCTTTGTCAACTATAAGTGGGTTACTATCCGCTGGGGTTGCGGTTAGATGGGTTGTAGCTAGTTCTCTGCCCAACGGTGTAAGTGTGCAATCTGGAAGAGTCTCGATTATGTGTGGTGGGGCTAGTTTGTGGGCCAGTACAACCATGGTTCTATCTGCATCGACAGGTAGCACTGTCTTTTGTGAAGGACGGGTTTTTGCTCCCTTAGATACTGCCATCACCCCCTCCAATTCAAATGGCTGATAAACAAGAAAAGAAATTGAACGTGCAGACATTGTATGATAGACAGATGTGGTAATTCACATATATGTTGTCTAACCAAACAGGACAGCATGACACAATTTCACATATATGATGCCTAACTAAACAGGATAGCATGACATAGTTTCAGATATATGATGGATAACTTAACAGGATATAATGGCATAATTCAACATATGATGAGTACCTAATCAGGATGACATGACAAAACTATATGATGTCTTTCTAAAATAGGTTGGGATGAAATAATTCACATACATGTTGTCTAAGTATATAGGATGGCATGATATAATTGACATAATTGATTCATATACTAAGCAGCTGGCACTCACATGTATGATCTCCAAACTAAGCAGATAGAATTCAATATTGTGCATATGATGTCTAAACTAAGCAATGCAAGACACCATATGCATCATATGAGAAATATAAACATTGCAACTTAGAGCATACACCTCAGGTAGGATATAGGACTGGTCATCTGTCTCTGAATCCTCCTCTGAGGAGCTCCCTGTAACCATCGAGATATATGCTTCAACAGGTACCATTGCCTGCTCTGAAGACCTTGTTTTCACTCCAGATTTTTCCATAACCGGCTCAAATGGCTGATACACATGAAGAGTAGTTCAATATACACAGATTGTCGACAAAGGGAATACATAATGAAAAAAAGATGGCATGAGATAATTCACATATATGATGCCTGGCTCCATGGCGGTGCATAATTCACATATATGGTAACTGGTTGAAAAACATGGCATTGCATAATTCACATATCTGATATAGAAAGCAAACAGGTGAGATTTTTTTAGTTCTCTTTTAGTGGGCCCGAGGATAACTAACCCAATTAGAACCTCTCCATCGGTGTCGTGGTTTTGTCACGGCAGATGTCCTCATGAAAGGACTTAGTCGTGGAGCCATCTCTACGGGTTAGCTTGAAGGGGTTAAAGCGGACACAAGGACGCAAGAGAGTTTATACTAGTTCGGCCCCTTCGATGAAGGTAAAAGCCTACGTCTAGTTGTGATGGAATTGATGGGGTTTCGATGACTAGGGAGCAAACAAGCTTCGCCTAAATCTCGAGTTGTTGTCTGTTGTCCTCAAACCACCGCTGGGTCGTCCCCTTATATACATGGGTGGCACCCATCAGTTCACAGAGTCCCGTTACCGGTTTATAGATGTATACGGCTCGGTCTCTACTATTCCTAACTTACAATACAAGCTACATACTAACACCGTTTACAGCTATAGGCCTTGAACCGGCTATGGGCCTTAAGCCCTCATCTGCCTACTTGGGCTTTAACATATTCAACTACTGATGAAGTTAACCTGGCCTGTCCTGGCCGGTTTACGCCCAGTGGTTATATCCCCAACATTAGGCCCCAGATTGATTTGAACAGGTTCATGTCAATCCTTAGCAAAAAACTTCATCTTCAGCATCTTCGTATAATATGGTGAACCGTCGTGATGTCATCTTCTCTGATCGTCGTAAACTGGCATGACGTCACCTGTCATAAAAGCTATCCACGATATCTTTTTGTTTAATAGATCTGCGACAATCGAGGCGACAGCTCCGTTTCCAAACTCACGGCCCCTCGATTCTCGCGTCTGACACATGTCTTTTGCCTTATAAATAGGCCCAAAGGGTCATTTCTTTTTCCCCTTCGTGCCCCTCTGCTTCGTCTTCCTTGCGCCACCCTGCTTTAGAGCTCCGCCGCCGCCGGGGACTTTCGACATCGACCTTGGCCGCTGCATCAACCTGAGTGTACCAGAACATCACGGTGACCTTCCGTTTCTTCTTCAGCTCCGGTAAACCTTTTTCCTTTCCCCCCATAGATCTGTTCTAGGGTTCCTGTGTTCTTCAGCGTTCGTCGCTTGCTTCCTGTTCATATGACAGTCTTCAGATAAATCTACGAATCTTTGTTCCACGCAGCGGTAGCTTCTACCATCCGTTTTCCCTTACGCATCTCAGGGCCATAGATCTATCTGTATCGTTGCTCCTGGATTCAGCATCAGCTTCCTCTTTGGATCTTGAATATTTATTTCTTTTTCTGAACATACTCCGGATCCAAAACTGTTAAGTAGTACTGTGAAACCTGTTTTCACCGTAGTCTTGACTGTTCAATGTTTTAGACCGGGCGGTTTAGCTTTGTAGAAAAATTGATAACTCGGCATATACCATTAGTCCCCTTACTGAACCACCAGGATTCCTAGCTAAGTATTGCCGCTTTGCAGAACTCCGGTTTACAGATAACTTCTTCCGGTTTAACAATGAATGCATCAGTGTGTATCCTTCCAACATATTCTTGAACCGGTATTACTGTTTTGCCGATTGCACCATGGCTAAGCAAGTGTATGAATGCAACTGGGTCCCTTCTCGAGTGACCGAGACTCAGCTGGAGAACTTAGTCAAGGTCAGCACTTTGGGCAAAAAAGATGTCATTCACTGGAGGGTCCCTGGCCCGGAATGTCTTCCAAAACCCAAAGATGGAGAGGTTGTTGTTTTTGCTGACCATCTAGCCCGGGGCTTCAGTCCACCCAGTTCAAAGTTTTATCGGGATGTCTTGGCCAACTTTCAACTTCGTCCACAAGATATCGGCCCCAACTCCGTAAGCAACATATGTCACTTCCAAGTGCTCTGTGAGGTGTTCTTTCAAGAGGAGCCCACAGTTGAATTATTCAGAGATTGTTTCCATCTAAACTGCCGCACCGAATTTACGGACAGCCCCAACATTGAGCTAGGCGGCATGGCGATTCAAAAGAGGAAAGAAGTCACTTATCCTCACGCCAAGCTGCACAGCCATCCCAAAGAATGGAATGCAACATGGTTTTACTGCAAAGATACTTCGCCTGATGGAGAGAATCCCTTGCCGGGTTACCGTCCGGAACGACTAAGCAACACACATCCCTTCCCTCAAAGACTGACTGCTAGGGAGAGAAGCAAATATGCTCCTCAATTATCCAAGCTCCGGGCCTTCATGGCTAATGGGTTGACCGGAGTTGACCTTGCCCGCTGCTGGATATCTTGGAGCATACTACCCTTAAGCTGACGCTCCGGTTTGATGTGCGAATACACAGAAGATGTAAAAGACCCTCTACGGCATATTGAAATCCAGCTGTCAGACGACGAAGTTACTGAAGCTGTTAAGAAGATGTTGAATGAACCGGAGACTACCTGCGCTCAAACCGGCCTGCTTCCCTTTTCTGCCAAGAACAAACCGCCAGCCGTAAGTCTTATATCTTATGCCTTCATGAAATCTGACTACACTTTAAATACCCTTTGTTGACTTTAACATTTTTCAAGCAGGGTGATGATCCATTTTGGAGCAAGAAACCTCCTCAAGAGAAACCGGAGAAAACAATCCGGCCCAAGACCAGAGTTGTGAAGAAACCGGCCCATAGAAAGAGAACCACTGCCTCCTCCGATCCACTAGCTGACGATGATGTGGGTAATCCGGACCTTGAGGTAGAGCTTGACTCACTTGGTTTACTTTTCACACGCCTTATTGATAATGATTATTGCCAGGACGACGCTGAGGTTAGTCACGCTGATGTTGTAGAGGTAATCGCTCTTTCTTCCGATTCAAACCCTTTACCTTCACTAAAAATCCGTCAGGCAAACCGGAAAGTTAAATTTTCTCATCCTCTTGCTTACTTGGACCGAAACTTTCTTATGAAGACACAACATCATGAAGCTCGCCGCACAACCCGGCACAGCGGCCAGGTAGTTACCTCCGCCGGTTTACCGAACAGTCAGGTTCAGAAACGCCGTTCAGAGGTCTCTAACTGTTTCATCAATGCTTATCCTAAAGCGGGTTGTATTCGTCAACCTCTTAGTCCCTCTGACTCCGATTATCAGGGCACTTCTCATTCTTCTTCCGGCGAGTCTTCAGCCGCCCAGCTCCCACCGCTCAAGATTGTGCTTGGGTGAGCCGTACTACTGATAATGTTGCTTGATATATTACTTTCAATATTCACTGGATTCATCCGTCTTTTTCCTTTCAGGACCAAGCCTAGGCCCAGCAAAAAAGCTCGCCTGGACAAAGCGGCAGAAGAAGATGACGCTCCTAAACCGGCCAAAACAACAGATCCCGAAGAACCTATCCACGACGATGTGCTGAACGACCCACCATCGCAAGACCATGATGTTGCTGCTGAAGAGGCGCATGCTGATACCTCAGGCCCTGGTAATCAGCCCACGAGCCCTGTTCAAACTGACAAGACAGCGAGCCCCTCCAAGCGTACTGACAATCAGGTGACCCCAGTGCGAACCGGCGAAGCCAAGGATGATGATGTCATTATTACTGGCTTTGGTCTTTCTGAACCGGGAAATCCTGTCGCTTTGTCCAGCATACCACGAAGAGGAATTTGCAGCCTTTGGTAAAGGCAAACGGAACACTGATTTAGCCACTTTTGCCACTATGGACCCCCAAGAACTTTATTCTGGCTACACGAATCGGCTATACACCAGCCGCGATTGCGAAGCCGGTTTGATAAAAATGATGAAGGATAAATATGAGGTAAATTCTCCATATGATTCTCCTTATATATTTCAATTTGTCAATCCCAATAGCCCCCAAGTGACGGTTTTAAGATAGTAACTTAAATCGGGACTTACCAACTTGAACCTTTTTAGTGCAGCTTTGCTTTAACACTGTAGCCCCCAAGGGCCGTTTTAACTTAAGTAAGCTAAACCGGGACTTTGTACAGTAAGAATTCCAGTGTCACTAGAGGATAGAGCAAATACGCATTAGCCCCCAAGTGCTAAGTTGAATACTTGTATTGAGCTTGGGACTTATATGGAATTTGTAGGATAAGAAGCAAATATGCATTAGCCCCCAAGTATCAAGGGCATAACTTGTTATGTGGTTGGTACTTCAATTCTGCATCATAATCTTTAATCAAATGATGATCTTTACGCAGGGTGGTCTGAGCAAGAAAGAAAGCCAAATTGCTGATCTTCAAGAAAACCTGAAATCCCAGCAAGCTGAAACCTCGAAAGAAAAAGATGAAGTAACCAGCGCTTTAAGCGTCATGGAAAAGCTTAAGGAGGATTTCAACAAGGAGCGGGCGGATTGGGCCACTGAAAAGGCCGCTTTACTTCAAAGAGCAGAGAAAGCTGAGGCTGCACTCAAACCTGTGGTAGATGAGTTGACCAGCGTAAAGCGGCAAGTGCATGCCATGACCGCTGCCGTCTTCGGTAAGCATTTTTGATTTCTGAAGTAACGATGTCCTCTCATATTGCAGCCGGTTTACCAACCCTTTGAATGATACAGGGACACGTATTGGCCACTTGGGATCAGATGTGCGGAAGAAACTGAAGGCCGCCTATACATTGATAGAACAACTGTATACAGGTGCGCAACGGATCATCAGCACTGCTTCTCACAACAACTCGGCACCGACCTTGATTCAGGACACCATTAAAAGGTTGTCAATGCTTCCTGCCCGGATTGAAGAATTGAAGAAATCTACTGCTAGAACCGGTGCTATAAACGCCTTAATTCGGGCAAAAGCATGGGTTCCAGATTTTGATCCTGTTGAAGCGGCCCAATGCTTCCCAAGTGTGAAGGAGGACGGGACAGAATTCAGCAAAGAGGATCTCCGGGCTATAAACCGGGAAGTGCGCCCTCTGGCTTGTCAATTGGCTGAAGAAGCAAATTTGTCTCACTATCAAGCTCAATATGATAGTCAAAATAAGCGAGTGGCTGCACCAGTTCCTGAAGCGGAGAACCTTATCCCTCCAATCCGTAAGCATACTTACGCTCCTGACATTGAACCGTCATTGCTGATCAACGATGAAGCTGTATTTCAAGCATTAATGGGAATCGACTGGACAACTGTTGATTTCCAGCCGCTGGGTAGGGGAGCTGAAGCTGAAGCGGCGCAGGATGACCCGCAACCATCAGGGCAAGCTGGTGACCAAGCCTGAACCAGAAGCCGGTTTACGTTGTTGTTCCGTTATGTTACGCAGAAAAACAATTATCTTATCTAGGCACTGTGTTGCCTAGTAATAGACTAGCTGCCACACTTAATGTTGATATGCCTTCGTGCATACTTATTGCAACTTATGCTTCCGTTGAATCATCCATGTTAAACTGTTATCTGCAGCAAAAAGCTTAAAACGCCACTGCCATCGTAGGCCATGAAGTTGGCAGTGCCAATCTTAAAGCGGAGCTTCTAAGAGACCCACTCTGCGAGGAGAGAACAACTCCTGTGAATATAAGATCGGTTTACCAAATAAACCGTGCCGGTTTACAAAGAACACCGGTGTTACTCTAGAATAGGATGTTAACAGAAAATCAAACTGGGCAAAGCATCTCCGGATCAAGAATAGTCCATGTTCCATCAATTGACAGTCGAACCGGCTTAACAGTCGTTGGTTTAAGAACACAACAAGAAAAAAATATGCAAATAAGAGAAATATACCTCAAGCGAAGACAAATAGAATCATTTGCAAAAAAGAGGCTATCTGAGCCGATCAAGTGGCATTACCGTGGTCGGACACGACCAAGCCCCCGACAGGCGTAGCTATGGTTCAAGTCAGCCAAGGTCCCCAAATGATGCAGTGGCATTACGCCGATAGGTGTAGCGATGGTTCGGGTTCGACCAAAGCCCCCAAGTGATTCTGTGGCCTTAGGCCGATCAAGAGGCGCGACTGGTTCAGACTTGACCAAGTCCCCAAGTGATCTTGTGGCTTTCGCCTGTCAAAAGGTGTTGCATTGGTTCGCATACGACCAAGCCGCCTAGTGACATGATACAAAGCTTGTTTGAAAAAGCTAACTCAAGGGGTAAACCGGAGGTCGCTTTAAGATAAAAACTCCGTGTAACCACACATGATATAAAAATAACAGAGACCCCGCTTTAGCTAAGGCTCCGGTTTATTGTATTGATCATATTATATACATTGTCATAATATGTACATAAGTAGAGCCTATGGCTCAAGTGTAGTAAGGCCGAAGATGAGCTATATTCCACGGCCTATTGGTCTCCTCCTCTGACGTGCGTGAGTCCTTATGCTCTCGAATATAGATCAGATAGTATGACCCGTTGTGCAAATTCTTGCTGACCACAAAAGGTCCCTCCCAGGGTGGGGATAGCTTGTGCATATCAGTCTGGTCTTAGATGAGTCGAAGCACCAAATCTCCTTCTTGAAAGGTTCTGGTTCTAACTCGGCGACTGTGATAGCGACGAAGATCCTGCTGGTAAATCGCCGAACAGGCAGCTGCCATGTCACGCTCCTCGTCCAACAGGTCCAAAGCGTCTTGCCGTGCTTCCTTGTTGTCCTCTTCAACATAGGCCGCTACACGAGGTGAATCATGACGGATATCACTAGGGAGAACCGCCTCCGCTCCATAGACCATGAAGAATAGTGTGTATCCTGTCGACCTGTTGGGCATAGTGTTGATGCTCCATAACACAGATGGTAACTCCTTAATCCAACATCCCGGCGTTCGTTGTAAAGGAACCATAAGCCGGGGCTTGATGCCTCGTAAGATGTCTTGGTTAGCCCTCTCTGCTTGGCCATTGGACTGTGGGTGGGCTACTGATGACACGTCAAGCCGGATGTGCTCACGCTCACAAAACTCCTTCATAGCACCCTTGGACAAGTTGGTACCATTATCAGTAATGATACTGTGTGGAAAGCCAAACCGGAAAATCATCTTTTTAATGAATTGAACCGCCGTGGCTGCATCACACTTGCTAACGGGCTCCGCTTCAACCCACTTCGTAAACTTGTCAACTGCCACCAAGAGGTGGGTCTTCTTGTCCTTGGACCTTTTGAATGGTCCGACCATATCCAGCCCCCAAGTCGCAAACGGCCAAGTAATTGGAATCATCCTCAATTCTTGAGCCGGCACGTGAGCGCGCCTTGAGAATTTCTGACAGCCATCACATCGTCTAACCAGGTCCTCCGCATCAGCATGAGCAGTCAACCAATAGAAACCGTGACGAAATGCCTTAGCCACCAGAGACTTTGAACCGGCATGGTGACCACAATCCCCTTCGTGGATTTCACACAAAATTTCACAGCCTTCCTCAGGAGACACACAGCGTTGAAACGCTCCTGACACACTGCAATGATGTAACTCGCCATTGACAATGGTCATGGACTTGGATCGCCGGACTATCTGCCTGGCCAGAGTCTCATCCTCAGGTAACTCGTCCCGGTTCATGTACGCAAGATAAGGAATCGTCCAATCCGGAATGACATGCAGGGACACCACCAACTGAGCCTCCGGATCAGGAATAGCCAAATCCTCTTCACCAGGGAGCTTGACGGACGGGTTATGCAGAACATCTAAGAAGACGTTAGGCGGAACCGGTTTACGCTGAGAGCCCAGCCGGCTTAAAGCGTCCGCCGCTTTGTTCTTCCGTCTGTCCACATGATCCACCTGATAACCCTTAAAGTGACCTGCAACAATATCCACCTCACGAAGATAGGCTGCCATGAGCGGATCCTTGGAATCCCAAGTGCCAGATACTTGTTGAGCCACTAGGTCTGAGTCACCGAAGCATTTAACTCGGCTGAGATTCATCTCCTCAGCCATCCGGAGACCATGGAGTAAAGCTTCATACTCAGCTGCATTGTTAGTACAAGGGAACATTAAAGCGGAGAACGTAACAGAACTTATCACCTCGTGGGGAAGTTAATACGACTCCAGCCCCCGAGCCCTCCAATTGCCTGGACCCATCAAAATGGATAGTCCAATAAGTGTGATCCAGCTTCTCTTCAGGTGCTTGTAGCTCCGTCCAATCATTGATGAAATCTACAAGTGCTTGAGATTTGACCGCCGTCTGAGGCACGTATTTCAATCCGTGTGGCCCAAGCTCTATAGCCCACTTGGCAATCCGGCCAGTCGCCTCCCTGTTCTGAATTATATCTCCTAAAGGAGCGGAGCTGACTACTGTGATGGGATGCCCCGGGAAGTATTGTTTAAGCTTCCGGCTTGCCATGAAAACTCCATACACCAGCTTCTGCCAATGCAGGTACCTTTGCTTGGACTCAATAAGCACCTTGGTGATGTAGTAAACCGGACGCTGAACCGGATATTCCTTGCCTGCCTCTTTGCGCTCCACCACAATAGCCACGCTGACTGCGCGAGCATTAGCTGCTACATATAGTAATAATGGTTCCTTGTCAATCCGAGCTGCAAGAACAGGCGGATTGGCTAACTGTCGCTTTAAATCCTCCAATGCTTTATCAGCAGCCGAACTCCAGACAAATTGATCCGTCTTCTTCAGCATCTGGTACAAAGGGATCGCTTTCTCACCAAGGCAGCTGATAAACCGGCTCAGCGCGGTAATCCGGCCTGCCAAGCGCTGAACGTCGTTGATACACATCGGTTTAGCCAGGGAGGTAATAGCTGTAATCTTCTCCGGATTAGCTTCAATTCCCCTGTTGGAGACAAGAAAACCCAATAACTTGCCTGCCGGTACACCAAAAACACACTTGGCCAGGTTGAGCATCATCTTGTAAGTTCGTAGGTTATCAAAGGTTTCCTTCAAATCGTCAACCAGAGTCTCCTTCTCCCTTGATTTAACCACAATATCATCCACATAGGCATGCACATTACAGCCGATCTTCTTATGAAGGCAATTCTGTACACATCGTTGATAAGTTGCCTGGGCGCTCTTGGCCCAAAGTGCATAGATACATAGTAGAAGGCTCCAAAGGGAGTTATGAATGTCGTCTTCTCCTGGTCCTTAACTGCCATCTTGATCTGATGATAACCAGAATATGCATCCAGAAAACTCAAACGCTCACAACCCACGGTAGCATCAATAATCTGGTCAATGCGGGGGAGGGCAAAAGGATCTGCTGGACAAGCTTTGTTAAGGTCTGTGTAGTCCACACACATGCGCCAGGTGCCGTTTTTCTTAAGAACCATCACCAGATTAGCCAGCCATTCTAGATGAAAAACTTCAACAATAAAGCCAGCCGCTAAGAGCCTGGCCACCTCCCCTTCAATAGCTTTGCGCCTTTCTTCATTAAACCGGCGGAGAAACTGCTTCACCGGTTTGTACTTAGGATCAGCGTTAAGAGTGTGCTCAGCGAGTTCCCTCGGTACACCTGGCATGTCAGAAGGCTTCCATGCAAAAATGTCCCGATTCTCACGGATGAACTCGATGAGCGCGTTTTCCTATTTCGGGTCCAAGTTGGCACTGATAGTGAACTGCTTGGACGAATCGCCGGGCACGAAGACAACAAGCTTAGTCTCAGCCGTCGAGTTGAACTTTAAATCCGGATCATGCTTTGTAGTTGGCTTCTTCAACGGAGTCATGTCCGCCGGGTCAACATTGTCTTTGTAGTATTTCAACTCTTCCATGGCACAAACCGACTCCGCATAGGCCGCATCACCTTCCTCACATTCCAAAGCAATCTTGCGGCTTCCATGAACCGTTATTGTTCCCTTGTGACTCGGCATCTTGAGCTGTAAATAGATATAGCAAGGTCGTGCCATGAATTTGGCATAAGCCGGCCGCCCAAATAGGGCGTGATACGGGCTCCGGATCTTCACCACCTCAAAAGTCAGTGTCTCTGACCTGGAATCATGATCGTCTCCAAAGGCCACTTCCAGAGCTATCTTGCCAATAGGATATGCTGACTTGCCAGGTACCACACCATGGAACACCGTATTAGACAGTTTAAGATTTTTATCTGTTAGCCCATACGGCGGAAGTTCTCATAGTATAGGATGTTAAGACTGCTCCCTCCATCCATGAGCACCTTGGTGAACTTATAACCTCCCACCTGAGGGGCCACCACCAATGCTAGCTGACCCGGATTGTCAACCCGGGGAGGGTGATCCTCTCTGCTCCATACGATTGGCTGTTCCGACCAGCGTAAATAACACGGCACGGCCGGTTCAACAGAATTCACCGCTCGCTTGTGAAGTTTCCGGTCTCGCATATCCAAGCTAGTAGTGAAGACATGATATTGCCCACTATTCAACTGCTTTGGATGGCTCTGATAACCCGACTGCTGCTGCTGGTTGTAACCACCTTGGTTATTCTGATTATTCTGATTGTTGTGTCCACCCTGATTACCATTGAAGCCTGAACCGGAAGCCCCTCCATTATGACCCGGCCCATGGAAACCGGATCCTGAGCCACCACCTGATCCATGATCATATCGGAAAGCATTAGAATTCTTGAACTCCTGCATAATGTAACAATCCTTCCAAAGGTGATTGGCCAGCATCTCCTTCGTCCCGTGCTTTGGACAGGGCTGGTTTAACATATAGGTTAGGCAGTCCGGGTTAGGATTTGGAGCTCCTCCGCGGTTCGCCGCTTTACCCTTGCGTCGCTGGCCCTTGTCCTGTGCGCTACTATTAGCCACAAAGTCCACGCTGCCACCCGTTTTACGCTTGCCTCCATTCCCATGACCTGCTGTGTTGTGTTGCTGCCCCTTGGAGTTGTTGTTCTTTTTTCCCTTCCCTGCCTTGTCGTCCTAAGACTCGGGATCCTTGGTACTATCAGAATCAGCATACTTCACTAAAGCACCCATGAGGGTTCCCATATCATTACAATGGCGCTTCATTCGTCCCAATTTCAACTTCAGAGGCTTAAACCGGCAGTTGCCTTCTAGGGTTATAACCGCAGAATCAGCATTGATACGGTCTGACGAGTGCAAAATTTCCGAGACATGGTGCACCCAATGGGTCGTTGACTCTCCTTCCTCCTGGACACAGGCCGCCAAGTCCACTATCGACATGGGCTGCTTACAGGTATCCTTGAAATTCTGGACAAACCGGGCTCGCAACTGGGCCCATGAGCTGATAGAATTGGCCGGTAAGCTTTTTAACCAAGTACGGGCTGTCCCTTCAAGCATCATGGTGAAGTACTTTGCACACGCGACCTCATCCACATCCAGCATCTCCATGGCCATCTCGTAGCTCTCTACCCATGCTTCTAGAGATAAATCGGTAGTGTAATTTGGCACCTTGCGCGGGCCCTTGAAGTCTTTGGGTAAGCGCACATTGCGTAAAGCGGGGATTAAACAGGGCACCCCCAAAGAACTAGAAGTGACCCCTGGATCGACTGAGGTGGTGGGACAAACTGGCGTAAGCTGATGCACCTCGTTTTGTGCTACTAACTCGGCCTCCCTACGTGCCCGGGCCCGGTCCACCACTTCGTGAGCATCACGAATACCGCCCGCCGGGTTATTTCCACGGGGCGCTTGATGGTTCTGTGCATTGCTTGATATAGCCGGTTCATCCATACGCCTATTGTAGCTCCGGCTCGGACGAGGGGTGGAGTGAATTCGGTCACGGCTGTATGAATACGCTTCCTATTGGATCAAAGCGGTCCGAAGGAGCTCCTTAACCCGACGCGTCTCCACCGCCTGCGGAGAATCACCTTCGATTGGGATGGCCTCCAGTCATGAAGCGGCAGCGACAAGATTGTCCATGGGATTGGAATAATGACCCGGAGGTGTCTGGACCGGTACAATATCGTTCTGCCAAGGCGGTTCCATTAGGCGAGGTTGAACCGGCGTGCCTGGCCCAAGCGCCTCTGCCTGGTTTACCACCGGCGGGTTACTGGTTCCTGCTCCTGGGGTGTGAAAGAGATTTCTGGCGTCGAAAACCGAAGGCAAGCGGGACCGGTGCTTCCGCTTCAAGACCTCATGCGACGTGTTCTGATCCAGCATAAGTTTATAGGCCTGGGCATCCAAAGCGGCCCGCTCTGCGGCCATCCTGTCGTTCTCTACTGCCAGGTCGGCCTTGGCCTGAGTGATCTGCTCCCTCACCTTTGCAACCTCCGCATTGTGGGCGTCATGATCCGCCGGGTTAGCCTCCGCCATGAGCACAACCAGCGCATCAAACAGATCAGATAAAACTTGAGCCGGCGGGCGCACAGGACCTCCTGCCCCGGCCGCCGCCGCCGCCGCTGATCCGGAGAACATTGCCGCTGCAGTCGAGGAGTGGACCGCCGCCTGTGTACCGGCCATGAATATTCCAACCCGGTTGGGCAGATCAGAGGGGTCTAGAATACTGTCGCCATCGGAACAGCCCCCAATCCGGTCGTCTTGCAACTGATATAATGATTCGGTTTCTCCGGTCGAGGACTCGTCGCCAGAATAAACGACGGTCTCGCTACCAGATCCCGATCCATCCTCGTATTCTCCTCCGTGGATGACCCCCATGAAGGCACGCTTCACGGCCGGTTTAACCTGGGCAGATCTCACACACTGAGTCGTTTCGACGAGGTCGGTGCAGATGTCCGGCTCAGGACCCGGTTCACTGATCTTGCCGATGAAGACGTGTATGCCACCAAAGGGGACCCGGTACCCGTACTCAATTGAGCCGGCCTCGGGGCCCCATCCTGCATCGTCGATGTAGAGCTTGCCGCGATGACTCTTGGTCATCCGGCCCATAGCATAGCCCTTGAGTCCTTCAAAGCTGCCCTCCAAGAACTTGAAACCATCGTGCGATAGCCCCACGGTGGGCGCCAACTGTCGTGGTTTTGTCACGGCAGATGTCCTCATGAAAGGACTTAGTCATGGAGCCATCGCTACGGGTTAGCTTGAAGGGGTTAAAGCGGACACAAGGACGCAAGAGAGTTTATACTAGTTCGGCCCCTTCGATGAAGGTAAAAGCCTACGTCTAGTTGTGATGGAATTGATGGGGTTTCGATGACTAGGGAGCAAACAAGCTTCGCCTAAATCTTGAGTTGTTGTCTATTGTCCTCAAACCGCCGCCGGGTCATCCCCTTATATACATGGGTGGCACCCGTCGGTTCACAGAGTCCCGTTACCGGTTTATAGATGTATCCGGCTCGGTCTCTACTATTCCTAACTTACAATACAAGCTACATACTAACACCGGTTTACAGCTACAGGACTTGAACCTGCTATGGGCCTTAAGCCCTCATCTGCCTACTTGGGCTTTAACATATTCAACTACTGATGAAGTTAACCCGGCCTGTCCTGGCCGGTTTACGCCCAGTGGTTATATCCCCAACAACCGGGCTAGTTTTTTTAGCTGGGTTAGAGCAAACTAGCTCAAACTAACCCCTCTTGTTTCGATAATTTGAGGCTATTTCAACCCAAACTAGCTCTAACTCAGGGATCCAAACAAAGAGGAGTGTTACTGTACATGCTACAGTGTGGACCGTAGCACATTGTTTTTTATGGCCATATCACCACATTGTTTTCTACTGCTGGTTCACTGGGCTACCGTGGTTCACACGGCTGGTTCACTGGGCTACCGTGGTTCGCACTCCTCTGACCTGAGTAGTACTCCCTCCGTTCCTAAATATAAGTCTTCGTAGATATTTCACTGTGGAGCACATACGAATGTATATATAGATGCATTTTATGTGTAGATTCACTCATTTTTCTCCGTATGTGGTCCATAGTGAAATCTCTCCAAAGACTTATATTTAGGAACGGAGGGAGTAGTATATATACCGCATCATTCTTTGCTCCTTCTTACTACTCCGACATGTGGGAGAGTCAGCATTCGGGTCGACGTGTCATGCACCAGATTAGAGCGCGGAATGGAAGGGGGGCATCACCCCGGTCGGAGCGCCAGTAATTCATGACTATAGTGAGTGGTCATATCACAAGTCTTTCCAGCAGTAACGCGCCGTCAAATTGCACAGCCCCACTCGCTCACCCTCCTCGCCTCTCTGTCAAACCGCCTACCCTAAAACTGCCGCGCATACTGCGCGGGAAAAGCCCCGCCCTCAACTTTTAACTACGTGAAAATAGTTCGAGCTTGTTCGTTCTATATAAATACAGTACTTACTGTATGTTTATTCACCTGTGGGGTTGTTCAATGAATGGAGGGACGGGGAGCACAAGTGAACAATACTACCTCTGTCCGGGTTTATTGGTCCCCATTGTATTTCGTGCCAAATTTTGACCATAGATTAAACTAAGAAAATGTTCACGCATGTCACCAAACATTATATTTTTCAAAACTATGTTCAAATATGAATCCAATGAGATAATTTTTCTTGACACACATTAACATTTTGTTAGTTAAATCTTTAGTCAAAATTTGGCACAAACTATAAAAGGGACCTATAAACCAGGACGGAGGTAGTACTTTAGTAGTAAGTAGGAGTCGTAGAGTAGTCACCTTAAATAGAGAGTTTCTTTTCTTTAATGCCACGTACACAAATTGAAACGCTTGTTGTGGAGAGAAAAAAGATAATCACTCCACTATATATGGACGTAGGGGCCTGAGCGCTTGCTTTACTAGGGTTGCTCTCTTCATTCTCTCATCCTCTCGAGATATAAACAAGATAGCGGTAGCGACATTTTCTCTCTGCTCACCGCTAGTCACAGATCCGGCCGAATCCCTTCGGCCAGTGTGTGTAGAGGACTAAAAGGTGCATCGTTCACGCGGTCATCACCGCCGAGGGAGGAAACCCACAGCTGCCGGAGGGGCCCGATCCTCTGCCCGTGCCGTTCTCTCCGACACAGCGCCGGCTCGGGAGGTCCTCCGACCCTTCTTCCTCCCTGCCGTATTGTCCGCAGATCCGACCTGCCGCCGCCGACATCCCGGCGACCCTCAGATATAAGTTCTTCAAAAGCGGCATTGCTCTACTGCCCCAGCTCCCCATGTGTCTGCATGTGCATCTTTTTCTACTCCCATCAGCTCTTCCAAAGCCACCTAAATTTTTAGTATTATTAGAGGTAAAGCTACTTCATCAATTCGAATCTAGGGCTTTGTTCAAACAACGAAGAAAGGGGGAAAGTTGTAGCATGAATCTAGGACTTGATTCAAAGAGGAAATAATATGGTGAAAGTAATAGAGACCGGATACCCAACCGGTCTCTTGGTTGAAAAGGGAAATAATGGGAAAACACAGTACAAACTGGATAAGGAACAGATCTATTATTGGTTGAAAAAGGGATAGAAAGTGGCGGCTGGTGGACAAGTCAACAGAGTATGTCCAGGATTAGATTTGCTGCCATCACATAGTAAAAGGTCTCCAAGATTAGATTTGCTGCCCTCACATAGTAAAAGGTCTCAGGATTAGATTTGCTGCCCTCACATAGTAAAAGGTCTCGGGATTAGATTTGCTGCCCTCACATAGTAAAAGGTCTCAGGATTAGATTTGCTGCCCTCACATAGTAAAAGGTCTCCAGGATTAGATTTGCTGCCCTCACATAGTAAAAGGTCTCCAGGATTAGATTTGCTGCCCTCACATAGTAAAAGGTCTCCAGGATTAGGTTTGCTGCCCTCACATAGCGTGAACAAGCTCGGCATCACCACTTTATGCCTCCTTGTAGGTACATTGTGCTGATGCGTCCACTGTCGCATGTCCTTATACCAAACTTTTGCCCTTGTTAATGTAAGGGCACATGTAAAATGAAGCGATCACACTGTTACCTTAGGGACATGTCTAACCAGTGTTATTGTTAATCTAATGCCTCCAGTGATAGGATGCAATTAAACTGTGTTACAAATGGCACTCCTGCTGTTTTCCCCAGTATGATAAGTAAGTTGCTCCTTTACGCTGCTGAGTGTTCTGGTGTCCCCACGGTCCCATGCCCTTAAACCAACTCTTTAGCTGCTGTTGATTTACTGTGTCTGGTAAACAAGCAATGCCACCATTAAAGTAATCCCATATCTGAGGAATCTCATTGTTGATCGTAATGCTTCTGGTAACATGAAGCATTGCTGACGTTTTAAAATTTCTACTGTCCTTGCGTGATTGCCATGAACATAATTAAGATGCTTCTTTTCATTTTGTATATGTTTCGTATATTCTTATTGACCAACAACTATTTACTTTCTATCATTTTGTGTAGATAGGGATATCCATTTCACCTTGTTGCTATTGTGACCTTTTGGTGAACTACACAAAACACTTTTTTTGGAATGAGTGTCTTGTGCAGTTCAACTAAAATGTCACGTGGGCAACATCTCTCAATTTTGGTGGAACTGCACAAAATGGTGATTGGAGTTTCCAAAATCCCCGTCAAGTTCTGCTGGTAATCTCGTGCAACATTTTATTAGCCTTTGCAAGATGGAGCCATCACTGTCACCACAATGGCACTTTATTTTAGTAGAACTGCACAAAAGGATAAGAAAATTATAGTTGCACCTTACATGAGCCGGACAACCAACCTTAATGTTCCTCAATTTTAGTGCAACTACTAAAGAAGAACCTGCCAGCTCACAAGAGCAAGTACTTCTTGCTAGCTGAATGATGCAATCTTTGCTTCATTTCAGGTGAACCACAGAAAAAGGCGCATGAATTGAATCATGGAGCTCCAGGCAGACCTCATCCTAGTGGAGCTGGAGGTTGAGTTCAAGGAGGCCGCTATTAAAGTGAAATCATGCTCTCCTGTCTCCTTGTTTGTGCTGTGAAAATGGGAATACTCAACTACATATGTTGTGATGGTCAAGAGCATTCGCCATGTTCTTCGATTGTATGACATGGCTAGCCAAGATGGATTTAATCTCGATATTCACTTTATCAAAACGCTCTAATGGGTTGGTTCTGAATCTTGCAAGCTGGGAATCAATGAGATGTGTAGGCATATTTGTTGTACTTATTATTTTAATCATATTTGTTGGTTCTGAATCTTGCAAGCTGGGAATCAATGAGATGTGTAGGCATCTTTGTTGTACTTATTATTTGGATCTTATTTGTTGGTTATGAATCTTGCAAGCTGGGAATCAATGAGATGTGTAGGCATCTTTATTGTACTTATTATTTGGATCTTATTTGTTGGTTCTGAATCTTGCAAGCTGGGAAACACGGCATGATGATGTAGAGGACTGCAACCATAACAAACAGTTCAAACTTGGTAGTATTATCTTTGTGAAAGTGCGACAAATGTGCTGATCGTGTGCGTCCTGAGAATAATAATTCTAATTGTTGTGCATGTTGATCCCGTGGCACTAATAGAACGAGCCAATGCATTGCTTGTTTTAAGTATAAATGTCTATTAAAGCTAATTATATTTAAGTAAAGTGACCACTAACTCCTGTTATTACAGTACCAATACAGACCCGCTCGTGAACCGATGTGTGGCCGGAGTAGGTTACTTAATGGAGGCATTTGAATGCGCCGAGGGTGCATCTTCTGCCGGGCGTGCAGCGGACGAGGGAGGGGTAGTAACTGTCGTCGCCTGTACATACTCAGCTTACTATTGAATCCAGTTCCCCAAGAGCTGAAAAACGAACTACTGCCGCCGCCTACACACTCGTTCACTCGAAGAGACTCCAATGCTGATCCGAGGGGTGAGCCTGCTGGATATGGACTTCAGCAAGGAGTTAGTTCGCTGTTCAGTCCTATGGCTGCACCAAGTTGAATGTGATGTACACCAACGATACGGACTCGGTGAAGCTCTGCCTCGCCTCAGTCCTATGGCTGCACTAGGTTCTCGAGCATTCGCCCGTTTCATCGGTAGCGCCGACTGCACCTTCGCTATGGTGGAGAGAAGGAAGAACGTGACGATTCAGCCATCTGGTGCAACAAGCTTGTCGACATCCAGAAGCAATACAAGATCATCAGCAACGAGCAGGAGAAGGACTCCGTGGTTGACCTCGCTGAGACCATCATTGACCCCTGATAGGCCCACATGAAAGAAGACGACCTGAACATGTGGGAGGTACCTCTGAATCTAGCCTACATAACCTATGCGGCCATGGAGGCATACGCATGCTACGACATGTACAGGCAGATCTTGGACATGAGGGTGTGTCTGCTTCCCGTAACCGACGAGTACACGGACAGCCGCAGCGTCATGATCAAGCGTGCCAGGAAGGTCAAGATGTTGTACTTTATCTGTTTATAAGCACATTTATCATCTGAGTGTTTCATGCGTTAGCCTATGTGTCGTAATTATCTGTTTTGTCCGAAATATTTCTTTTAAGAACCCATTAACCTGATTGCTTTTTTTAGTGGCTATTTGCCTATGTATGTAAACTAGTTTACTTGTCCGTAAAAAAACTAGTTCACTCGGCTGCCATGCTTTGAATCTCCTTCCTCCCAACATATTCCTCTCCTCAGGTGGACCCAGCAGGTCTCTGAATTTTCTCCCACTTTCTTTTTCGATGTAAACTGAGTTTTCTCCCAGTACTTTCCCCTAGAACCAACTCAACTGTCCCACGTCTAGCCTAAAAAATAATAATACCCCATGTACTATTAACTCATCAAATTAAAATGATATTTTATTTCGTAAGTTGAAAGTTCTTACAAAATAATAATAATAATTGTTTATATATAACTTGCCAAGTTAACTCCTAGTGATTGCGTACATAAGCTTGCAAAGATTTTACTCACGTGCAATCATGTGTTTATGTTTTTATAACATTTCTCCGTCTAGCCCAACATGATATTTTCACCCAACCCAGCAAGTCCGCGGTTTTCGAGAAAAATGCAAATGGGATTTAAACGGGCTGCATAGATGCTACATCATTGTTTCACCCAGCCCACCAAATGGACTAAAAAAACAAATGGACTGGCTGACATGTGGGCCAGTAGGTCGAAGCCTAAGAATGCGTTGGATTTACATCCAACGGCCGGCATTATTCTTCAATCTTTCGTCTTCTTCCCCCAGCGCTGCCGGAACCGCCTGCTCCAGCCTTCGGCATCCAGCGGCGTTGTTTTGCGCTCCTCAGCGAAATGCTACCCCGCCGACGGCCAGGCCATCCCTCCACTCCGCACCTCCTGCTATTCTCTGCCGAGTGTAGGCCCACCCCGCACCTGAACCAGTCAAGTTTCCCACTCCTCTCCGTCTGCGACTCCACTGCCGCGTCTTCCCCATCTCCAGGTCGTTCCAGTCTGGGGCCTTGCCGTCGTCCACTGCCTCGGTGCGCTCGGCGCAGCGTGGTCAACATACGAGAGTCGTCGGAAGAGGACTGTACGTGGAGAGCCTGACAGCTGGGACCCATGAGGTCCATGGTCGCATGCAAGGAAAGTTCCTCCTTATTGCGCACTGTACGTGCACTGTACGTGGGAAGGGCTTCTATATTTCACGAAAAAAACATCCCCCCCCCCCCGCTGACAGGTCGGACCTACCAGCTATATCTTCGCACGCAAGGAAGTGCCTCCTTATTATGCACCAAAAAATGAATACCCCCTGCTAGCTGGGACCCACCATAGTGGGTGGCTGACTTGTGGGCCTACTAAATTGACGAGGACGGAGGGCTTTGTCAACTTAGTCAATATGAACGATTCTAGCTCCAGTGACCGTACGATGTCCATCCAACAACCATAGTGCTTCTTCAACCTCTGGTCTTCTTGCTCCAGCCGCCCAAAGCAGCGCCGGTCGTGTCACGTGCTCCTGCCTCTCGTGGTCGGCTGTGATGCCGCGGAGGCCTCACCGCCCCCTACTACTCCCACCGCTGGCCGAGGGTATCCCTCTACTCACCCACACCCCCTGTTATTCTGCGGCGGCAGCAGCCTCACGCCGCAGCTGAACCAGTGAACCCTCATACTCCTCTCCGCGTGGGCATCCACTGCCGCGTCTTCCCCGGCTCTGCGTCGTCCCCTTCCTAGGCCTCGTCGTCGTCCACCGCCTTGGTGCTTTCGGCGCGGCATGGTCAATGTGGTCAACGACCGACTTCCATCAGAAGAGTACTGTACGTGGAGAGGCTGACAGCTGGGTCCAAGGCCACAGCCCAGTTTTTTTGTGATTTGCCAATTAAGTCGCTTTGTCAGGCCTATTGGGCTACAAATCTTTCAAGACGAGGAGAGCTTCAGTCGGCTGGCCGAGAAAATGGCCTATCAGTAATGAGAAATGGGCTGTACATTTTTAAAACACATCAAACCGGCAATTAGTTTCAAATATCTTTTTTTCATTTCGAGATTTTAAATTACATTAATTTTTATGCGTGGAGAATTTGTTGGATTTTATATTGATATACATTTATTTTTAAAATTAGTTTGAATGTGAGTCAAAATTTCAGGATTAAAAATAATTCGGACCGCACCGAAATATGCAAAATTTCGTATAATTTTTTAACCGTGGCCACAATATGGGCTGTAATGCTAACAAAAAGAATATGGGCTCCAAAAAACCTTAAGAATTAGGAAATGGGCTGTAAATTATTAGAAATAATGGCAGATGGGCTGTATGCTGTTTTCCACAGATTTGAGGCTCTCCTAAAAAAACGGTTGACGCACAAGCAGTGATTGTTGGATGTCCATCCAACGGCCGTCGTGCTTCATCAATCTCTGCTCTTCCTGCTCCAGCTGCTCAAACAAGTGCCGACGGGACTGCCTGCTCCCTCCTCCCCGCGGCCGACTATGCTGCGGTGCAGGCCTCACCGCCCCACCATACTCCCATCGCTGGCCTAGCCATCCCTCTACTCACCCACACTTGCTGTTATTCTCCGGCAACGGCAGACGAACCAGTAAACCCTCGTACAGTCGTACTCCCCTCCGCATGGGAAACAACTGCCGAGTCTTCCCTGCCTCCGTGTCGTTCCCTTCCTAGGCCTCGCCGTCGTCCACCACCCTGGTGCTCTCGGCGCGGCCTGGTCAACATGGTCAACGACCGACATGCATCTGAAGTGGACTGTACGTGGAGAGGCCGACAGCTGGGTCCATGGCCGCATGCAAGGAAATGCCTCCTTATTACGCGCAAAATAATGATTCCTCCACCTGACATCAGGGACCCACCGAAAGGGCCTCTGTATTTCACGAAAAAAACGTTACCGCCGCTGACAGCTCGGACCCACCAGCTATATCTTCGCACGCAAGGAAGTACCTCCTTATTACGCACAAAAATATGAATACTCCCCCTGTTAGCTGGGACCCAGTATAGTGGCAGGCTGACTTGTGGGCCTACTAAGTTGACGGGGACAGAGGGCTTTGTCAACTTAGTCAATATGCACGATTCTAGCTCCAGTGACCGTACGATGTCCATCCAACGGCCGTAGTGCTTCTTCAACCTCTGGTCTTCTTGCTCCAGCCACCCAAACCAGCGCCGGTCGTGCCTCGTGCTCCTCCCTCCCGTGGCCGGCTGCGATGCGGCGGAGGCCTCACCGCCCCCTACTACTCCCACCGCTGGCCAGGCCATCCCTCTACTCACCCACACCCCCTGTTATTCTGCGGCGACGACAGCCTCACACCGCAGCGAACCAGTGAACCCTCGTACTCCTCTATGCGTGGGCATCCACTGCCGCGTCTTTCCCGGCTCCGCGTCGTCCCCTTCCTAGGCCTCGTTGTCGTCCACCGCCCTGGTGCTCTCGGCGCAGCGTGGTCAACGTCGTCAAGGAATGGCTTCCATCGGACGTGGAATGTACGTGGAGAGGCTGACAGCTGGGTCCACGGCCGCAGCAAGGAAGTGCCTCCTTATTACGCGCAAAATAATTATTCCTCCACCTGACAGCGGGGACCCATCTGACGGGCCACCGTATTTCGCGAAAAAAACGTTTCCCCCTGACTGCTAGGACCCACCAGCTACATCTTCGCACGCAAGGAAGTGCGTCCGAAATGATTCGCCCCCCTGACTGCTGGGACCCACCAGCTACATCTTCGCAGGCAAGGAAGTGCCTGACAGTCGGGACCCACCTGGTCGAAGCGTACGTAGGGTTGTCATTCTGGTCGCGAACGTGTACGTACATACTGGTCGTTGTAGAGGCGCGCACGTGTCGTAGTAGAGGCGTGCACGTAGCATGTACACGTACGTATAGCGGCGAGGGTGCAAGAAAGAAAATACGGCCACGTACGTACATATGGGCAGGGTCTCGAACGCCTACTCGCGCATATGTACATGGCTGGGTCAGAACGGAGAAACAGCGTCGTCGTCGTGTTCATGGGGAGCCAACCGGCTGGGTCGGAATGGAATGCGTGGTCGTGTTCATTGGGAGGGCTTGGACGGAACAGGCGATGGAAACGAGGCCTGGCGTACCGCACAACGGAGGAAACGGCCTTGTGTTCAACCGGCCACGTTCGAAACGGGGTCCTGTTGATCAGGTGGGGCCTGGCGTACCGCACAATGAGGAAACGGACCTCCTACGGTCGAAACGGGGGTCCTGTTGATCGGGAGGGGTGTGGCGTACCACAAAACGGAGGAAACGGACCTCCTACGGTCGAAACGGGGGTCCTGTTGATCGGGAGGGGTGTGGCGTACCGTAAAACGGAGGAAACGGACCTCCTACGGTCGAAAC
>NC_041392.1:581620858-581635403 GCF_002162155.2 Triticum dicoccoides | reverse complement strand
CAACGCTCACTGTTCATCCAATCGATCGGCTTTAGTTAGCAGCAGTAGCGAACGAATCGCTCCATCAGGTTCAGTTAACAGCCATCGATCGATCGCTCGGGTTCAGTAACGCGTAGCCTACAGTGCAATCGCTCGGGTTCAGTTAGAGCCCAACGCCTCGCTCGGGTTCAGTTAGAGCCAACGCCTCGCACGTGTACGAGAGAAACGCGCATCACTCGGCCCCCGACCTCCCATCGTAACCGGCAACTCCCCGAAATTTTCCTCCCCCTCGCATCTACCACGGTTTTTTCCATCATGGACGGCCCAAAGAATGTCATGCAGCTGCGTCTCCGGCCCGCCCAGGACGAAAAGCCCATTTTCTGTCATGATTTTTTGTCATAGAAGTAGGAGCCCACCACATCTATGATGATACCAGTTTTTGTGAAAATTATCGTCATAGAAGTGTCATATGTATGACAGAAAAAAAAATTCGTCGGCCCAAAATGTCACGAATATGTCTTTTTTGTATACAGTATTCAACCCAAATTTATTGATTTGACATAAGCAGATCCAAAGAATATTATCAAGTATTAGCAGTTGAGTTGTCAATTCAACCACACCTTGATAACTTAATATCTGGAGCAAAGTATTTAGTAGCAAAGTAGCATGGAAGTAACGGTAATGGTAGCAAAAGTAACAGTAGAAGTTTTGTAGTGATTGTAACAGTGGCAACGGTAAAGTAACTAAGCGAAGAACAATATGTGAAAAGCTCGTAGGCATTGGATCGGTGATGGAGAATTATGCCGGATGCGATTATTCATGCAACAGTTATAACAGAGGGTGACATAGAACTAGCTCTAATTCATCAACGTAATGTAGGCATGTATTCCGAATATAGTCATACGTGCTTATGGAAAAGACTTGCATGACATCTTTTGTCCTACCCTCCCGTGGCAGCGGGGTCCTATTGGAAACTAAGGGATATTAAGGCCTCCTTTTAATAGAGTACCGGACCAAAGCATTAACACATAGTGAATACATGAACTCCTCAAACTATGGTCATCACCGTGAGTTGTCCCGATTATTGTCACTTCGGAGTTGCCGGATCATAACACATAGTAGGTGACTATAGACTTGCAAGATAGGATAAAAAACTCACATATATTCATGAAAACATAATAGGTTCATCTCTGAAATCATGGCACTCGGGCCCTAGTGACAAGCATTAAGTATAACAAAGTGATAGCAACATCAATCTCAGAACATAGTGGATACTAGGGATCAAACCCTAACAAAACTAACTCAATTACATGATAAATCTCATCCAACCCATCACCGTCCAGCAAGCCTACGATGGAATTACTCACGCACGGCGGTGAGCATCATGAAATTGGTGATGGAGGATGGTTGATGATGACGATAGCGAAGGATTCCCCTCTTCGGAGCCCCGAACGGACTCCAGATCAGCCCTCCCGAGAGAGTTTAGGGCTTGGTGGCGGCTCCGTATCGTAAAGCGCGATGAATCTTTCTCTCTGATTTTTTTCTCCCCGAACGTGAATATATAGAGTTGGAGTTGAGGTCGGTGGAGCTCCAGGGGGCCCACGAGGCAGGGAGGCGCGCCTCCCACCCTTGTGGACAGGGTGTGGGCCCCCTTGCCTTAATTCTTTCCCCAGTACTTTTCATATTTTCCAAAAATAATCTTCGTTGATTTTCAGGTCATTCCGAGAACTTTTGTTTCTGCACAAAAATAACACCATGGCAATTCTGCTGAAAACAGCATCAGTCCGGGTTAGTTCCATTCAAATCATGCAAGTTAGAGTCCAAAACAAGGGCAAAAGTGTTTGGAAAAGTAGATACGTTGGAGACGTATCAACTCCCCCAAGCTTAAACCTTTGCTTATCCTCAAGCAATTCAGTTGACAAACTGAAAGTGATAAAGAAAAACTTTTACAAACTCTGTTTGCTCTTGTTGTTGTAAATATGTAAAGCCGGCATTCAAGTTTTCAGCAAAGATTATGACTAACCATATTCACAATAACATTTAGGTCTCATGTTTACTCATATCAATGGCATAATCAACTAGCGAGCAATAATAATAAATCTCGAATGACAACACTTTCTCAAAACAATCATAATATGATATAACAAGATGGTACCTCACTAGCCCTTTCTGAGACCGCAAAACATAAATGCAAAGCACCTTTAAAGATCAAGGACTGACTAAACATTGCAATTCGTGGTGAAAGAGCTCCAGTTATACTCAATATAAATTAATAATAATGGATGCAAATGACAGCGGTGCTCTCCAGCTGGTGCTTTTTAATAAGAGGGTGATGACTCAACATAAAAGTAAATAGATAGGCCCTTCGCTGAGGGAAGCAGGGATTTATAGAGCTGCCAGAGCTCGGTTTTGAAATAGAGGTGAATAATATTTTGAGCGGTATACTTTCATTGTCAACATAACAACCGAGAGATCTCGATATCTTACATGCTACTCACATTATAGGCGGTTCCCAAACAGAATGGTAAAGTTTATACTCCCCCTCCACCAACAAGCATCAATCCATGGCTTGCTCGAAACAACGAGTGCCTCCAACTAACAAGAGTCCCGGGGGAGTTTTGTTTGCAATTATTTTGATTTGATTTGCATAAAGCATGGGACTGGGCATCCCGGTGACCAGCCATTTTCTCGTGAGTGAGGAGGGGAGTCCACTCGAATAACCTGCCTAGCATGAAAGATATAGACAACCCTAGTTGATACATGAGCTATTCGAGCATACAAAACAGAATTTCATTTGAAGGTTTAGAGTTTGGCACATACAAATTTACTTGGAATGGCAGGTAGATACCGCATATAGGAAGGTATGGTGGACTCATATGGAATAACTTTGGGGTTTATGGAAGTCGATGCACAAGTAGCATTCCCGCTTAGTACAAGTGAAGGCTAGAAAAAGACTGGGAAGCGACCAACTAGAGAGCGACAAGAGTCATGAACATGCATTAAAATTAATAAACATTGAGTCCAAGCATGAGTAGGATATAATCCACCATGAACATAAATATCGTGAAGGCTATGTTGATTTTGTTTCAACTACATGCGTGAACATGTGCCAAGTCAAGTCACTCGAATCATTTAAAGGAGGATACCACCCTACTATACCACATCACAACCATTTTAATAGCATGTTGGCACGCAAGATAAACCATTATAAACTCCTACCTAATTAAGCATGGCATAAGCAACTATAATCTCAAATTGTTATTGCAAACATGTTTATTCATAATAGGCTGAATCAGGAACGATGAACTAATCATATTTACAAAAACAAGAGAGGTCGAGTTCATACCAGCTTCTCTCATCTCAATCAGTCCATCATATATCATCATAATTGCCTTTCACTTCATGACCAAATGATGTGAATAATAATAATAGTGCCCGTGCATTGGACTAAGCTGGAATCTGCAGGCATTCAATACAAAGGATAAGACAAGATAATATGGGTTCTTGGTTAAATCAACAATAATGCATATAAGAGCCACTTCAACATTTTCATCATGGTCTTCTCCTATCGACCCCCAAAGAAAAGAAAATAAATAAAACTATTTAAACGGGAAAGCTCCCAACAAGCAAAAGAAGAACAGGAAATCTTTTTGGGTTTTCTTTTAATTACTACTACTACAAGCAAAAAAGTAAACTAGCTAAAAGCTACAACTATTTTTTTTTGTTTTTCTTAAGGTTTTTTCAAACACACAAGAAGAAAGCATAAAAGGAAAATAAACTAGCATGGATATTATAGTGAAAAAGTATGAGCACCGACAACTAGCATGAGTGTGTAAACATGAATGTAATGTCGGTGAGAAATACGTACTCCCCCAAGCTTAGGCTTTTGGTCTAAGTTGGTCTACTGCCACGGCTGGCCTAGCGGATATCCAAAGTTGTAGTTGGGATCATACTGAGAAGAAGCCTCGGGTTGCCACGGGTTGGCCATCTCCTCCGGATCCCACGGGTAAAAAGACTGGCGTGAAGGAACAAACTGTGGTTCTGGATCTGGCTCTGTAGCTGATGTGGGGTTCCGGTAGGCGTGAATGGCCTCCGGCGGAACAAGGTACTTGCCTGCAGATAAGTCAAACAAGGAAGGAGCAGGCAAAGTAATAGTCTCAGGGTGATTTTTATCAAATATCAGCTTGTACTTAAGCATCTTTTCCTTGTTCTTAACGATAAAATCATGTGCTACCATACTCTTATAGTGTAGAGAAACAGGAGGCAACAACTTTTCTTCTTTCTCATAATGTCGAATAGGTATGTTAAAATGTGCAGCGAGGCACGAGGTGAAGATACCTCCCAAGATGGGGCCCTTAGTACGGTTAAGATTTAACCGCTCTGCAACAATAGCGCCCATACTAAATGTGTCATTACGGAAGAAGGCATGGCACAAAATAACAATACCAGGGGCACTTAGGTTGCCACAGTTTTCGCGACCAATTAAGAATCTACTAGCAAATATTGCAAAGTAACGTAGAACAGGAAAGTGTATGCTAGTAATTCTTGCATCAGAAACCTTCCTAGTTTCCCCTATAGCAATTGTATCAATAAACCCCTCCACATCGTTACGATGTGGTTCCTCTATGCTTCCCGAAAAGGGCAACTTGCAAATCTCACAAAATTCATAAAGATACATCTCCTTATACTCATCATATAAATAGAAATCCACCGAAGGTGGAGACCTCCCAGCATGGAAATGAAAATTTTTCACGAAAATATTAGTGAGTAGGAGATACCGTTCCTGTTGGTCGTGGAGGAAGTCGGTGAGGCCTGCATTCTTAGTTAACTCATAAAAATCATCTTAAATCTCGGCTGCTCTCAAGAAATCATCACAAGGCCATTCACACGGCCGAACCTCTGCGGTGCGAGGGAGATTATATTTGGGCCTCTTGTCTTCTTCACTTTTCTTATCCTTCGAGCTTCGGCTCAAAGAACCCCTCAAAAATATCTTCATTATTTTCTGAAAATTTCTGAAATTTTTAGTAACTTAAAATAAAAGTGAACCGAACTCAACAAAATTGATAGCAACTACTCCCACAAGTGCCTAGAGACTATATCACGCATTAGAACTACTCGGGGCCATATAAATTTGACATGCAAGCTCAAGAACAGGGTGACCTAGGTAGCAAAAATTTGCAATGAATAAAGTACTAGAACAAAAACTAATTGGACCATTGGAGGAGTCACATACCGAAGAACAATCCCCCAAAGCAGTTTTGTGAGTGGATCTTTGAGCTAGGAGATCGAAAATCACAGCAATATGAGCAAGAACTCGTGCTTGAGCTGGTTGGTGATTTTTTTTGAGAGGAAGAAGGAGTGTGTGGTGGCTGGAATAAGTGGAGGGGAGCCATCATGGGCCCATGAGGCAGGGGCGCGCCCAGGGGGTGGGCGCGCCCGGGACCCTCGTGGCCAGGTGCTTGCTCCCCCTGTTGTGTTCTTAGTGCCAGATATTCCTAAATATTCCAGAAAAAATCATATTTCAAGGGAATTTGGAGAACTTTTATTTTCGGGGTAATTTTTATTGCACGGATAATTCAGAAAACAGGCAGAATATACTATGTTTGCTTTATTTAATCTAAATAACAGAAAGTAAAAGGAGGGTACAGAAGGTTGTGCTTTCTAACTTCATCCATCTCATGCTCATCAAAAGGAATCCACTAACAAGGTTGATCAAGTCTTGTTAACAAACTCATTCCGAATCGCATGAAACTAGAGAATTTTCGAATAGCACTAGGTTACCTCAACGGGGATATGCACGTCCCCAACAATAAGAATATCATATTTCTTTTTGACAGTAGGAAGAGGAAATTCAACACCTCCAAAAATAATCGTTCGAATTTTTTCAATAGAGTTTATACTATGAACTTGAGGTTGTTTCCTTGAAAAGTGTACCTTATGCTCATTACTATTAACATGAAAAGTGGCATTGCCTTTGTTGCAATCAATAACAGCCCCTGCATTGTTCAAAAAGGGTCTTCCAAGAATAATAGACATACTATCGTCCTCGGGAATATCAAGAATAACAAAGTCCGTTAAAATAGTAACGTTTGCAACCACAACAGGCATATCCTCACAAATACCGACAGGTATAGCAGTTGATTTATCAGCCATTTGCAAAGATATTTCAGTAGGTGTCAACTTATTCAAATCAAGTCTACGATACAAAGAGAGAGGCATAACACTAACACCAGCTCCAAGATTACATAAAGCAGTTCTAGCATAGTTTCTTTTAATGGAGCATGGTATAGTTGGTACTCCTGGATCTCCAAGTTTCTTAGGTATTCCACCCTTAAAAGTATAATTAGCAAGCATGGTGGAAATTTTAGCTTCCGGTATCTTTCTTTTATTTGTAACAATTTCCTTCATATACTTAGCATAAGGATTCATTTTAAGCATATCAGTCAAATGCATACGCAAAAAGATAGGTCTAATCATTTCAGCAAAGCGCTCAAAATCCTCATCATCCTTTTTCTTGGATGGTTTAGGAGGAAAAGGCATGGGTTTCTAAACCCAAGGTTCTCTTTCCTTACTGTGCTTCCTAGCAACAAAGTCTCTCTTATCATAACGTTGATTCTTAAATTGTCGGTTATCAAGATCAACAGCAGGTTCAATTTCTACATCATTATCATTACTAGGTTGAGCATCAACATGAACATCATCATTAACATTATCACTAGGTTCATGTTCATTACCAGAATGTGTTTCAGCATCAGAAATAGAAATATCATTAGGATTCTCAGGTATGTCAACAATAGGTCCACTAGAAGCATGCAAAGTCCTATAATTTTTCTTTTTCTTCTTTTTAGAAGAACTAGGTGTATCAACATTATTTCTCTGAGAATCCTGCTCAATTCTCTTAGGGTGGCCCTCAGGATACAAAGGTTACTGAGTCACTTTACTCCTCTAGTTGCAACTCTAACAGCAAAGTCATTATTCTTACTATTCAATTCATTGAGCAAATCATTCTGAGCTTTAAGTACTTGTTCTACTTGAGTGGTAACCAGAGAAGCATGTTTCCTAATGAGTTTAAGTTCACCTTTAACTCTAGACATATAATCACTCAAGTGTTCAATCATATAAGCATTGCGTTTCAATTGTCTACCAACATAAGCATTGAAGTTTTCTTGTTTAATAATAAAATTATCAAACTCATCTAAACATTGGCTAGCAAACTTAGTAGGCAGGATTTTAGCTTTATCATATCTATAGAGAGAATTTACCTTTACTAACTGTGTCGGGTTATCAAGACCATGTGTTTCTTCAATAGGCGGTAAATTAAGACCATGTATTTCTTCAACAAGAGGTAAATTCTTAACATCTTCCGCTTTAATACCTTTTTCCATCATAGATTTCTTTGCCTCTTGCATATCTTCGGGACTGAGAAATAGAATACCCCTTTTCTTCGGAGTTGGCTTAGGAGTTGGTTCAGTAAGTGTCCAATTATTTTCATTGGTCAACATATTATTCAATAGAATTTCAGCTTGATCAACAGTTATTTCCCTGAAAATACAACCAGCACAACTATCCAGGTGGTCTCTGTAAGCATCGGTTAGTCCATTATAAAAGATATCAAGTATTTCATTTTTCTTGAGAGGATGATCAGGCAAAGCATTAAGTAATTGGAGAAGCCTCCCCAAGCTTGTGGGAGACTCTATTCTTCAATTTGCACAAAATTATATATTTCCCTTAAGGCAACTTGTTTCTTATGAGCAGGGAAATATTTAGCAGAGAAGTAATAAATCATATCCTGGGGACTACGCACACAACCAGGACCAAGAGAATTAAACCATATCTTAGCATCACCCTTTAATGAGAACGGAAATAATTTAAGGATATAATAGTAGCGAGTTTTCTCATCATTAGTGAACAGGGTGGCTATATCATTTAATTTTAGTAAGATGTGCCACAACAGTCTCAGATTCATAGCCATAGAAAGGATCAGATTCAACCAAAATAATTATCTCAGGATCAACAGAGAAATCATAATCCTTATCAGTAACAAAAATAGGTGAAGTAGCATAAGCAGGATCATATTTCATTCTAGCATTCAGAGTTTTTTCTTTAAGCTTGGCTAATAATTTCTTAAGATCACTTCTATCATTGCAAGCAAGAAAGTCTGTAGCAGTTTCTTCATCCATAACATAACCCTCGGGCACAACAGGCAATTCATATCTAGGGGGGAGAATCTTCATCATCACTTTCATCAATATTATCAGTTTCAATAATTTCATTCTCTCTAGCCCTAGCAAGTTGTTCATCAAGAAATTCACCGAGTGGCACAGTAGTATCAACCATAGAAGTAGTTTCATCATAAGTATCATGCATAGCAGAAGTGGCATCATCAATAACATGCGACATATCAGAATTAATAGCGGAAGCAAGTTTAGGTGTCGCAAGCTTACTCAAAACAGAAGGTGAATCAAGTGCAAAGCTAGATGGCAGTTTCTTACCTCCCCTCGTAGTTGAGGGATAAATTTTGGTTTTCTCGTCTTTCAAGTTCCTCATAGTGACCAGCAGATATAAATCCCAAGTGACTCAAAGAATAGAGCTATGCTCCTCGGCAACGGCGCCAGAAAATAGTCTTGATAACCCGCAAGTATAGGGAATCGCAACAGTTTTCGAGGGTAGAGTATTCAACCCAAATTTATTGATTCGGCACAAGGGGAGCCAAAGAATATTCTCAAGTATTAGCAGCTGAGTTTTCAATTGAACCACACCTGGATAACTTAATATCTGCAGCAAAGTATTTAGTATCAAAAGTAGTATGGAAGTAATGGTAACGGTAGCAAAAGTAACAGTAGTAGTTTTGTAGTGATTGTAACAGTGGCAACGGTAAAGTAACTAAGCAAAGAACAATATGTGAGAAGCTCGTAGGAACTGGATCGGTGATGGAGAATTATGCCAGATGCGATTATTCACGCAACAGTTATAACATAGGGTGACACAGAACTAGCTCCAATTCATCAATGTAATGTAGGCATGTATTCCGAATATAGTCATACGTGCTTATGGAAAAGAACTTGCATGACATCTTTTGTCCTACCCTCCCGTGGCAGCGGGGTCCTACTGGAAACTAAGGGATATTAAGGCCTCCTTTTAATAGAGTACCGGACCAAAGCATTAACATATAGTGAATACATGAACTCCTCAAACTATGGTCATCACGGGGAGTGGTCACGATTATTGTCACTTCGGGGTTGCTGGATCATAACACATAGTAGGTGACTATAGACTTGCAAGATAGGATCAAGAACTCACATATATTCATGAAAACATAATAGGTTCAGATCTGAAATCATGGCACTCGGGCCCTAGTGACAAGCATTAAGTATAACAAAGTCATAGCAACATCAATCTCAGAACATAGTGGATACTAGGGATCAAACCCTAACAAAACTAACTCGATTACATGATAAATCTCATCCAACACATCACCGTACAGCAAGCCTACGATGGAATTACTCACGCATGGCGGTGAGCATCATGAAATTGGTGATGGAGGATGGTTGATGATGACGATGGCGATGGATTCCCCTCTCCGGAGCCCCGAACGGACTCCAGATCAGCCCTCCCGAGAGAGTTTAGGGCTTGGCGGTGGCTCCGTATTGTAAAACGTGATGAATCTTTCTCCCTGATTTTTTTCTCCCCGAACATGAATATATAGAGTTGGAGTTGAGGTCGGTGGAGCTCCAGGGGGGCCATGAGGCAGGGGCGCGCACAGGGGGGCAGGCGCGCCTCCCACCCTTGTGGACAGGGTGTGGGCCCCCTAGCCTTAATTCTTTTGCTAGTATTTTTTATATTTTCCAAAAATAATCTCCGTTGATTTTATGGTCATTCCGAGTACTTTTGTTTCTGCACAAAAATAACACCATGGCAATTCTGCTGAAAACAGCGTCAGTCTGGGTTAGTTCCATTCAAATCATGCAAGTTAGAGTCCAAAACAAGGGGTAGTGTTTGGAAAAGTAGATACGTTGGAGACGTATCAACTTCCCCAAGCTTAAACCTTTGCTTGTCCTCAAGCAATTCAGTTCACAAACTGAAAGTGATAAAAAACTTTTACAAACTTTGTTTGCTCTTGTTGTTGTAAATATGTAAAGCCAGCATTCAAGTTTTTAGCAAAGATTATGACTAACCATATTCACAATAACATTTAGGTCTCATGTTTACTCATATCAATGGCACAATCAACTAGCGAGCAATAATAATAAATCTCGGATGACAACACTTTCTCAAAACAATCATAATATGATATAACAAGATGGTATCTCGCTAGCCCTTTCTGAGACCGCGAAACATAAATGCAAAGCACCTTTAAAGATCAAGGACTGACTGAACATTGTAATTCATGGTACAAGAGATCCATTCATACTCAATAAAAATTAAAAATAATGGATGCAAATGACAGCGGTGCTCTCCAGCTGGTGCTTTTTAATAAGAGGGTGATGACTCAACATAAAAGTAAATAGATAGGCCCTTCAAAGAGGGAAGCATGGATTTGTAGACGTGCCAGAGCTCAGTTTTGAAATAAAGATGAATAATATTTTGAGCTGTATACTTTCATTGTCAACATAACAACCGAGAGATCTCGATATCTTCCATGCTACTCACATTATAAGCAGTTCCTAAACAGAATGGTAAAGTTTATACTCCCCCTCCATCAACAAGCATCAATCCATGGCTTGCTCGAAACAATGAGTGCCTCCAACTAACAAGAGTCCCGGGGGAGTTTTGTTTGCAATTATTTCGATTTGATTTGCATAAAGCATGGGACGGGCATCCCGGTGACCAGCCATTTTCTCGTGTGTGAGGAGCAGAGTCTACTCCACTTGAGAATAAACCTCCTAGCATGGAAGATATAGACAACCCTAGTTGATACATGAGCTATTCGAGCATACAAAACAAATTTTCATTTAAAGGTTTAGAGTTTGGCACATACAAATTTACTTGAAACGGCAAGTAGATACCGCATATAGGAAGGTATGGTGGACTCATATGGAATAACTTTGGGGTTTATGGAAGTGGATGTACAAGCAACATTCCCGCTTAGTACAAGTGAAGGCTAGAAAAAGACTGGGAAGCGACCAACTAGAGAGTGACAAAAGTCATGAACATGCATTAAAATTAATAAACATTGAGTGCAATCATGAGTAGGATATAATCCACCATGAACATAAATATCGTGAAGGCTATGTTGATTTTGTTTCAACTACATGCATGAACATGTGCCAAGTCAAGTCACTCGAATCATTTAAAGGAGGATACTACCCTACTATACCACATCACAACCATTTTAATAGCATGTTAGCACGCAAGATAAACCATTATAAACTCCTAGCTAATTAAGCATGGCATAAGCAACTATAATCTCTAATTATTATTCCAAACATGTTTATTCATAATAGGCTGAATCAGGAACGATGAACTAATCATATTTACAAAAACAAGAGAGGTCGAGTTCATACCAGCTTCTCTCATCTCAATCAGTCCATCATATATCGTCATAATTGCATTTCACTTGCACGACCGAACGATGTGAATAATAATAATAGTGCACGTGCATTGGACTAAACTGGAATCTGCAGGCATTCAATACAAAGGAGAAGACAAGATAATATGGGCTCTTGGTTAGATCAAGAATAATGCATATGACAGCCACTTCAACATTTTCATCATGGTTTTCTCCTATCGACCCCCAAAGAAAAGAAAAGAAATAAAACTATTTACACGGGAAAGCTCCCAACAAACAAAAGAACAGGAAATCTTTTTGGGTTTTCTTTTAATTACTACTACTACAAGCAAGAAAGTAAACTAGCTAAAAGCTACAACTAATTTTTTTTGGTTTTCTTAAGGTTTTTTCAAACACATAAGAAGAAAGCGTAAAAAGTAAAATAAACTAGCATGGATATTACAGTGAAAAAGTATGAGCACCGACAACTAGCATGAGTGTGTAAACATGAATGTAATGTCGGTGAGAAATACGTACTCCCCCAAGCTTAGGCTTTTGGCCTAAGTTGGTCTACTGCCACGGCTGGCCTGGCGGATATCCAAAGTTGTAGTTGGGGTCATACTGAGAAGAAGCCTCGGGTTGCCAGTGGTTGGCCATCTCCTCCGGATCCCACTGGTAAACAGACTGGCATGAAGGAACAAATTGTGGTTCCGGATCTGGCTCTGTAGCTGATGTGGGGTTCCGGTAGGCGTGAATGGCCTCCGGCGGAACAAGGTACTTGCCTTCAGATAAGTCAAACAAGGAAGGAGCAGGCAAAGTAATAGTCTCCGGGTGATTTTTATCAAATATCAGCTTGTACTTAAGCATCTTTTCCTTGTTCTTAACGATAAAATCACGTGCTACCATACTCTTATAGTCTAGAAAAACAGGAGGCAACAACTTTTCTTCTTTCTCATAATGTCTAATAGGTATGTTAAAATGTGCAGTGAGGCGCGAGGCGAAGATACCTCCCAAGATGGGGCCCTTAGTACGGTTAAGATTTAACCGCTTTGCAACAATAGAGCCCATACTAAATGTGTCATCACGGAACAAGGCATGGCACAAAATAACAATAGCAGGGGCACTTAGGTTGCCACAGTTTCCATGACCAATTAAGCATCTACTAGCAAATATTGCAAAGTAACGTAGAACAGGAAAGTGTATGCTAGTAATTCTTGCGTCGGAGACCTTCCTAGTTTCCCCTACAGCAATTGTATCAATAAACCCCTCCACATCGTTACGATGTGGTTCCTCTACGCTGCCCGAAAAGGGCAACTTGCAAATCTCACAAAATTCATAAAGAGACATCTCCTTATACTCATCATATAAATAGAAATCCACCAAAGGTGGAGACCTCCTAGCATGGAAATCCACGGAAGGTGGAGACCTTCTAAATGTGTCAAAGGATTCAACAAAACCATGTCTTCATCATTAGGTGAAAGTAACAGGCGCATGATGGTATGAAGCTCTTCAAAGTTGTTCTGGAACGGAGTCCCAGATAGGATAATTCGCTTTTTGGTACAAAGTTCAGCAAGAGCCTTCCGAATATCGCTATTTGGAAGGCCTTTGCTAAAATTCGTACCAAAAGGCAGATTATCCTATCCGGGACTCCGTTCCAGAACAACTTTGCAGAACTTCGTACCATCATGCCCCAGTTACTTCCGACAAATGATGAAGCCATGGATTTCTTCAATACTTTGACCGACAACGTGACATATAGAAGACCCCTCAGCGACCCTCGACCCTATACACTAGTTCACGACCCACGACCCCTGGACGACCCTCGATCCTTGACCCCTCGGCAACCCTCGACCCTCTGCACTAGTTCACGACCCTTGACCGCTCGGCGATCCACGGCCCTCTATCCTAGTTCCCAACCATCGACCCCCTCATGTCACGTTTGTCTAGTGTCAAAGGATTCAACAAAACCATGTCTTCATCATTAGGCAAAAGTAACAGGTGCATGATGGTACGAAGCTCTCCAAAGTTATTTTGGAACAGAGTCCCAGATAGGATAATTCGCTTTTTGGTACAAAGTTCAATAAGAGCCTTCTTAATATCGCTATTTGGAAGGCCTTTGCTGAAATTCGTACCAAAAAGCGGATATCCTATCTGGGACTCCATTCCAGAATAACTTTGGAAAACTTCGTACCATCATGCCCCGGTTACATCCGGCTAATGATCAAGCCATGGATTTCTTCAATAGTTTGACACAAGGCAACCTCTCGACCCCTCGGCATTCCTCGACCCCTCGACCCTTGACCCTCTACCCTAGTTCTCGACCCTCGACCCCTCGGCGATCCTTGACACCTTCGTTCCCAATAAAAACTAAGAAGAGGAAGAAGAAAAAAAGAGGAGAAGAAGAAAAAAAAATGTAGAAGAAGGAATAGAGGAGAAGAAGAAAAAAATCTATTTTTTCTCCTCTTTTTTTCTTCTTTCTCTTCTTATTTTTTTCTCCTCTTCTTCTCTTTTTTCTCCCCTTTTTCCTCTCCTTCTTTTTCTTCCTTCTTCCTAGATAAAACTTTTCTAAAAATGTAACTTTTGCCGCTCATGTCTAGTTATCGGGGAGGGGGTATATCGACCCCCCTCATGTCGAAGTTATCGGGGAGGGGGTATATCGACCCCCCTCATGTCGAAGTTATCGGGGAGGGGTATATATCGACCCCCCCCTCATGTTGAAGTTATCGGGGAGGGGGGTATATCGCCCCCACCCCCCTCATCATGCATATATAGCCACATACATATAAATCTAATAAAAAATTAATCTAACAAATTAATCTAACAAAACCAGGCTCGATACATACATATATATACATAAAAAGTTAATCTAACAAATTAATCTAACAAAAAATTTAATCTAATAAAAAAAGAGTCGGGGAGGCGCGGCGGCTCACAGCGGGGGCGACAGGCGACGGCGATGGCGATGGCGACGTCGACGACGGCGACGACGACAACGACAATAACGGCGGTGGAGGCGAGGGCGCTGGCGCGCGGGGGCGGTGGCGGGCCGCGGGGAGGGGCTCGGGTGCGGGGCAGGGG
>NC_041392.1:581601317-581620222 GCF_002162155.2 Triticum dicoccoides | reverse complement strand
GGCGCGGCGACGGCATGCTTGGGGGCAGGGCGGCGCGACGACGGGCGCAGGCGATGGCGACGGTGATGACGGGCGGGGGAGACAGCGATGACGGGCGCAGGCGACGGTGACGGCGACAAGGAGCAGGGCGACGCGACGACGGGCGTGGGCAACGGCGTGGTCGGGGGCAGGGAGGCGCGACGATGGGCGCGGGCGACGGCGACGAGGAACAGGGCAGAGGGCGGCGTCGGGTCAGGGAGAAATTGCTGAAAATTTGCAAAGTGTTGGCTTATATATCCAGCCCTTTGGTCCCGGTTCGTACCACCAACCGGGACCAATGGTCTCTTTTCAGCAGCCCAAAGGGCAGGAAGCAGAGACCTTTGGTCCTGGTAGGTGGCACTAACTGGGACTAAAGGGGGGCATTGGTACCGGCTGGTGCTACGAACCGGGACCAAAGGTGGGCATTGGTCCCGATTCGTGCCACCAACTGGGACCAATGGGTCTTGCACAATGGCGTGGTGGTGAGAGTTTAGTCCCACCTCGCTAGCCGAGAGAGAGCCACACCTGTTTATAAGGTGCGGTGCGCCTGAGCTGTCGAGCTCCTCTCTAAAGCAGGCTTACGGGCCTAACCTCTCTGTGCATGCCTATGGGCCTACTGGGCCTTCTACGGGCCTGAATCCTGGCCCACCTGTATGGTTGGGTGTCTAGTCGTATTCAGGCCGTGGTGGCCCAGTAGGCGGCATTTTTTATTTTTTTTCCAGTTTTTTTGTTTCGTTTTTTGCATTATTTATTTTATTTTATTTTTTGCTTTTATTTTTTAATTCTTTTTGCTTCTAGGTCAGAAAAATTATAAACTTTCTGTTAGTGCCATTAATTTTCAAATTTGAATATTAGTTTAAATTTGAATTCTTTGAAATTTGTGTGAATCACTAGTTTGTGATTAACTTTACTATAAAAATAGATTTTGGAGTGATTCTTTTTCCTGCTATTTAATATTACTGTGTTTTATCATTATATTCAAAAACATTTTTTGTTATTTTAGTTTCTAACAAAAAATCTTTACGATAATTCTTTTTGCTATTAAAGTTTCTAACAAAAAAGTTCTTTATGAAAATTCTTTTTGCTTTTAATGTTTTGAACAGAAAATACTTTGATAATTTTAGTTGCATAAATTTTATATAATTTTAGTTTCAATAATACTAGAGGTTTATGAAAGCTTTTTAGTTGATTCCTTTAATACCGGTTCTAAGGCTGTTACAAAGGCATTTTATTTAGTACCGTTTCTAAGGCTGGGGCCCCACGAGCACCTTTAGTACCGGTTCGTGGCATGAACCGGTAATAAAGTTTTTTAGTTGATTCTTTCTCCAACTGTTTTTTAGTCCCACCTCGCCAAGCGAGAGGTACTTGTTGTGGTTTATAAGCCCTGAGTGCAGAGACGATGAAGGAGAGGCGCAATGCTCACCTACACGTTTCTTAGCTTCAGGCCTTGAAATGGTGTAGACTGCATGGAGCTATGTGTAGTTTCTCAAGGCCTGAAGCTAAGCAACGTGCAGGTGAGCATTGCGCCTCTCTTTTTGAACTTGTTTGAACTCCAGACTTTTTATCTGTTCAAAATACATCATCAATTTTCAGCCCTTTCCGACTTCATTTGTTATTTTTCATGCATTTACTGATTTTTTTGAGCTATATGACCCTGAAATTGAAAAGCATTTCAAATGAACTCTGAAAAGGTTGAAAGTTGGCATGGTATCATCATTTCACCCACAGAGCATGTGCTAAAAATTTGAGAGGGTTACAGCAAAAAGATGCACTTCGTGTACAAAATGGACAATCTCTTTCGAAGTATGAGGGTTTCGGACGAAAACTCATCTGTTACAAAGGGATTTCATTTTTTTGAACTTATTTGAACTCCAGACTTTTTGTGTGTTCAAAATGCACCATTCAAAGCCACATAATCAATTTTCAACCCTTTCCGACTTCATTTGTTATTTTTCATGCATTTACTGATTTTTTTGACCTATATGACCGTGAAATTGAAAAGAATTTCAAATGAACTCTAAAAAAGGTTGAAAGTTGGCATGGCATCATCATTTCACCCACATAGCATGTGCTAAAAAGTTGAGAGGGTTATGGCAAAAACTGGATGCACTTCGTGTACAAAATGGACTATCTGTTTCGAGGTATCAGGGTTTCATACGGAAACTCGTCGGTTACAACAGGCATTTCATTTCTTCACATGTAACTGCAGTGATATTCTAGATCAAAGGCATCATCATAATAGTTGTGGAGAGAAAGTCTTCACTTTTTCTTCGCTTGTGTCCTTTGCTTATTGCGTCATAACCATGGATAATCTTCATTGTTTATTAGGGTGCTTGGGTCAGCCTTGACTTTGAAGGGAGGAATTTCATGAAACTTTTCATAATCTTCGGACATGTCTACCTTGCCCTCTACTCCCACGATGTCTCTTTTTCCTGAAAGTACTATGTGGCGCTTTGGCTCATCGTATGATGTGTTCGCTTCCATATCTTTTCTTTTTCTCGGTTTGGTAGACATGTCCTTCACATAGAAAACCTGCGCCACATCATTGGCTAGGACGAAAGGTTCGTCTGTGTACCCAAGATTGTTCAGATCCACTGTTGTCGTTCCATATTGTGGGTCTTCCTGTACCCCTCCTCCTGATAGATTGACCCATTTGCACTTAAATAAAGGGACCTTAAATTCATGTCCGGTGTCAAGTTCCCATATGTCCATTATGTAACCATAATATGTGTCCTTCCCCCTCTTGGTTGCTGCATCAAAGCGGACACCGCTGTTTTGGTTGGTGCTCTTTTGATCTTGGACGATCGTGTAAAATGTATTCCCATTTATCTCGTACCCTTTGTAAGTCAATACAGTCGAAGATTGTCCCCTGGCCAACGAGTACAGCTCATCAGAAATAGTGTTGTCACCCCTAAGACGTGTTTGCAACCAACTGCCGAAATTCTTGATGTGTTCACATGTAATCCAGTCGTCACACTGCTTCGGTGTTTGGAGCACCGAATGTTCTTGTGTTCATCGACATACGGGGTCACTAAGGTAGAATTCTGTAGAACTGTGTAGTGTGCTTGAGACCAAGAATGCCCGTCCCTACATATTATTGAGTCCCCTCCAAGCGTGCCTTTTCCGGTCAGTCTCCCCTCATACCACGATTTAGGGAGACCAATCTTCTTAAGGCTAGGAATGAAGTCAACACAAAGCCCAATGACCTCCTCTGTTTGATGGGCCATGGAGATGCTTCCTTCTGGCCTAGCGCTGTTACGGACATATTTCTTTGGGACTCCCATGAACCTCTCAAAGGGGAACATATTGTGTAGAAATACGGGGTCCAGAATGACAATCTCGTCGACTAGATGAACTAGGACGTGCGTCATGATATTGAAGAAGGATGGTGGGAACACCAGATCGAAATTGACAAGACATTGCACCACATCACTCCTTAGCCTTGGTATGATTTCTGGATCGATCACCTTCTGAGAGATTGCATTGAGGAATGCACATAGCTTCACAATGGCTAATCGGACGTTTTCCGGTAGAAGCCCCCTCAATGCAACCGGAAGCAGTTGCGTCATAATCACGTGGCAGTCATGAGACTTTAGGTTCTGGAACTTTTTCTCTTGCATATTTATTATACCCTTTATATTCGACGAGAAGCCAGACGGGACCTTCATACTGAGCAGGCATTCAAAGAAGATTACTGCCCAACCGGAGAGCGGACGGCTAATGTGTTCCACTTATTGAACAGGGTCTATGGTCGGTCCGTGACCCCTGGACGCCCTGTGCTCGGGAACCGTAGACAGGCAAGTGAAATCCAATCCACGAAATAATTTTATCCATGGAAGGCACCATTGTGGTAAAGGTCGTAATTCCAGGTAGGGGAGCGTTCCTCCTTAGAGGGAAGCAACCGCGAAAGCGAGGGTCGACGAAGCGGAAGCAAGAATGTCGACTTGAGTAACGAAAACATTGGTGTGAATCCAATGCCCCGAAACCCAAGGTTTCCTTCGCAAGGTTCGCCCACGGAGGGTGATCAGCCACAGTGGGACTGAGACACGGCCCAGACTCCTACAGGAGGCAGCAGTAGGGAATTTTCCGCAATGGGCGAAAGCCTGACGGAGCAATGCCAGGAACCAGATTTGAACTGGTGACACGAGGATTTTCAGTCCTCTGCTCTACCAACTGAGCTATCCTGACCTTTTCTTGTGCATCATCCTAGTAGAGTATTTGTATCTATGTTAATTAAAAGGACTAAAAATTAATTAAAGTATTTCAAATTTATGTAGTTCTTTCTACCACACTTTAAGATTCCAACCAGATCCTTTCATTTAAGACTTGGATTTTTTTATTTAATCCCTTTTTATTTCTTTAATGATTAATTGGAATTCCAATTAATTATTTTGCCACCACTCGGATTCGAACCGAGGGGAAACTTTGCACAAAGTTCCATTATGATTAATGGGTGGCTTCGAGATTTCTTGTGGGCACTGGTATACGACTAGGTTTAACAACGGATACCCGATATTCGGGGGACCCCTTTCCCAAGCCCATACGTGTTTCCGTGGGTCTTAGTGTAACCGGTTTGTAGGGAAATATACGTAACCATATTTTTCACCACGACGTGCATATCGTGTTATTGCTCTTCGTCCTACTTCTATCTGTCTCGCCGTGATCCAAGCGGGTTCAAGTGCTTTCCATTTGTTGTTCCCCTCCCAAGGGCAGGTCCACATGTGGTGTGTGAACAAGGAAAGTTGTGTACCATAGTCAGTAGCTAGGTATGGATAGGGAGGCATAGAATACATATGTTGAGCTAGGTAAATAAATTTCTAACGAATCAAGATATCCTCTTGTTCCGGTATAAATAGTAGCTATCTGCTCTTCCACTGGGAGAGGATTTGCCTGGGATTGTTTAAGCAATTCCCTTAATCGTCGACCCCTTGCCAATTGATTCTGACTTGTTTTATCGAGAGCAGAGGCGAGCCACACTGGGACTCAGACACGGCCCGGACTCCCACGTGGGGCAGGAGTGGGGAATCTTGGACAATGGCCGAAAGCCCGATCCAGCAATATCGTGTGACTGAAGAAGGGCAATGCTGCTTATAAGGCTCTTTCGTCAAGTGCGCGATCATGACAGGACTCGAGGAAGAAGCCCCGGCTTCTACATTTGTTTGAATAAAATGTTTCGCCAATTGCATGCATCCAATCAAAAAAACGTTTCTTATTCATATTTTTCTATCTTCCCACTCATCTCCACTATACCCCTCGTCTTCTAATTCCTTCCATTCGACAAAAAAAATCTCTATAATAATTCACAAATCCAAATCTGCTAATTGTTCTCTAATAGCACCTGCTCCTGTCGCAATTTCCCGATTTCAAAATGTTGCAAAGCCTGGGGTAGAAAAAAAGGGAGAAATGATGTGGTTACAGGATGCAATTTCCTCTTCGAATAAACCTCGTAAACATAAAAAAGTGGGTTTTTAGTGCTGGGCCTAGCAAAAGAGAAATCGTCGTATACTAGGCCCTCCAACTTCTTAAGAGGTTTATCTAAAAGATTCGCGATATAACTAGGAAGACCTTTTAAATACCACACATGAATACGGGACATGCGAGTTTGATGTATCCCATTTGATATCTTCGTATCCGAGAATCCACAAATTCTACCCTGCATTTTTGGCAAAATCTTTCGTCTTTGTTTTCAGCTCCGCTCGCTCGAGAATTGCCACAAGCGCAAATCCCACTTTTTATGGGTCCTCGGATAGTACCACAATCTCTTCTACGCTCAATAATTTGTTGAACTACTTCAACAAGTCTACGTGTAAGATATCCAACATCTGTTGTTCGCACAACAGTATCTACAACCCCTTTGCGAGCTCCATAGCAGGAAATTATATATTCTATCAAAGAAAGTCCCTCGCCTAAATTGCTTTGAATAGGTAAATCAATCATTTGTCCTTGAGGGTCCGACATTAATCCTCTCATACCTACTAATTGGTTTATGGAAATAGCATGGAATAAGGTTTGATCCTATTCATGGGGATTCTGTAAATATCCCATTTCAAAAATCAAAACAATAGGGACTTTTCGGAGATTGGACGTTCATTTGCCTCAAACTTTAGAGGGTCTCATTTAAGACTTAATCAAATGATGATATGAGGTGCTCGAAAATGGTTGAAGTAATTGAATAGGAGGATCACTATGACTATAGCTATTGGTAGAATTCCTAAAGAAGAAAATGATCCAAGAAGTGCTTAGGCAAGTAAAGGGGGTTCTAATATATATATTGGTTGTTCTCGAAATGGTTGTGCCCCCATCTGTATTCGTATAGAACTAGACCGTATCTTTCCTGAAATATACCCTAGGATGATGGTGTCATTCTAGGAAACAAGCAAACAGAACAGGTTGGATCCCATCTTTAACTGCATAGAGCAGCAGCCTACTATTGATTGATGATCTTACCTTCCTGAGAGTCGAGGAACAGCAGATGAGATAGCCGAAAGGGGGTACCCCGGGTACCAATTCATCTGTATCTCACATGGGTTTCATAATTATAGGAATTGGTTCCATAACCAACATTGGACTCAATGGAGCTATTTTACAAATATTATCCCATGGATTTATTGGTGCTACAGTTTTTTTTCTCTTGATAGAGAGGGAGGATCTGCCTTTTTAGATTTATTTTTCTATTTATTTTTCCATCTAGGATTAGAACCGTCCCTATGGATGAATATTCAAGCATACGTTTCATGCTTGTTTGAGTAATAGCTAGGAGATTCCCCAAAATCATGCTTCTTATACATTACCAAGGAAAAGTAATCCTTCTTTTATAGGCGAAATTATATTGGATTTTATATGTATATAATTCCTTAATTATATGAGACCAAAAAGAAGAAATGACACGAGGGTTCTATATATAGATAGAGAAAGAAAGAAGAAGAAAATAGAAAGAGTTGGCTGCCTGCCATAATCTTGTTGTCTTCTTCTTTTCCCGCTTCTTCTATTTAGGACATCATTCCCGTACTCTTTCTTTTTTAAGGAAAAAAGGGCTATACAAAATCCCTCGAATTGGATCTGACTAAATCCAGGTATTGTGGACATTCCCTCGTTTCCAATTTCTTGTACAGATTCTTCAATACCTGCTATTGTAGAATACTCGTGCGGCACGCTCCCAAATTGGATATGGAAGTCCTCTTTCGTTTAGGGTGAAGTAAGACCAAGCTCATGAGCTTATTATCATAGGTCGTAACAAATTAGTTGATAGTGATAGGATCCTTTTTTGGGCGTCAGCTGGCAGGACCTTCATACTGCTTTGGAGGCATGCCGTCTTTTTGTGCAAATGTTGCAGGTCCTCCCGTGCATCCGGTGTATCTTTTGTCTTCCCATACACACCCAAGAAGCCTAGCAGGTTCATGGAAAGGTTCTTCGTCACATGCATCACATCGATTGAAGAGCGGACCTCTAGGTATTTCCAGTAGGGTAGGTCCCAAAATATAGATTTCTTCTTCCACATGGGTGTGCGTCCCTCTGCGTCATTCGGAACAGATAGTCCGCCGGGACTGTCGGTGTCAAAAAAGGCGGATCTTGGGTAGGGGGTCCCGAACTGTGCATCTAGGCGGATGGTAACAGGAGACAAGGGACACGATGTTTTTACCCAGGTTCGGGCCCTCTCGATGGAGGTAAAACCCTAATCCTGCTTGATTAATATTGATGATATGGGTAGTACAAGAGTAGATCTACCACGAGATCAGAGAGGCTAAACCCTAGAAGCTAGCCTATGGTATGATTGTTGTTCGTCCTATAGACTAAAACCCTCCGGTTTATATAGGCACCAAAGAGGGTTAGGGTTACACAGAGTCGGTTAAAATGGTAGGAGATCTACATGCCCGTATCGCCAAGCTTGCCTTCCACGCCAAGGAAAGTCCCATCCGGACACGGGACGAAGTCTTCAATCTTGTCTCTTCATAGTCCAGGAGTCCGGCCAAAGGTGATAGTTCGGCCATCCGGACACCCCCTAATCCAGGACTCCCTCAGTAGCCCCTGAACCAGGCTTCAATGACGATGAGTCCGGCGCGCATATTGTCTTCGGCATTGCAAGGCGGGTTCCTCCTCCGAATACTCCATAGAAGATTTTTAACACAAGGATAGTGTCCGGCTCTGCAAAATAAGTTCCACATACCACTGTAGAGAGAATAATATTTACACAAATTCATTCTGCTGACGTATTCCGTGGCGTTACATCATACCACGGCCAAGCCTTTATTCGAATCGTTTTTACTGTCCCACCTCAGCGCGTTTAGCGAGGCGGTTTCCTTGGCACGTCTTGTCAAAGCAGACATCGTGTCCCCTTATTCCGGGATTCTCATTAATACGGGCGTGGGTAACCCAGTCGTGCCCGTTGGCACGTCTCCTCTATCGAAGGCGAGTCCCAAACGGTCACGGGAAGGGCCCTTGGTATTCAACCTCTTTATAAAGAGACCAAGGCTCTGCTCCTTTCTTTCAATCTCAATCGAATCCGCCCCTCACCTCGAGTTCCAACACCCAAAGCTCCAGATTCAGGCGCTTCGGACCTTTGATGATGTCCGGCTCCGACCTTCAAGGCCGGTGGATGCCTTCCTCCGTTACAGAAGAAGACGTGCTAAAGCTAAGAGATGCCAGGTATCTAACCGGCGAAATTTCGCATAGGCTGCCTGCCCCAGGGCAGGTTAGTCCCACTCCCAAGCCCGGTGAAAGCGTGGTGTTCGCATCTCACTTCCTTGGGGGGTTAGGCTTCCTGGCGGACCCCTTCGTGAGGGGGCTCATGTTTTATTATGGGCTGGAATTTCATGACTTGGATCCGGAGTCCATCCTCCACATCTCATCGTTCATTGTCGTATGCGAAGCCTTCCTCCGCATTACCCCTCACTTCGAATTGTGGCTCAAGACCTTCAAAGTGGAGCCGAAGATGATCAAGGGGCAGCAGGCAGAGTGTAGAGGGGCTATTATAAGCAAGAATGCTGACGCTCCATGGCCCGAGGGCTCTTTTCAAGAGGAGCTCAGTCTATGGCAACAAGAGTGGTTTTATATCACAGCTCCCAGGGGCACCAAATGGGTGGCGCCACCTGCCTTCCGCTCGGGTCCTCCACCGCGGCTGGCGTCATGGGTCAATAAAGGGCTTGACTGGGGGTCGTCCAAGGACGTGCCTTTGTTGCAGGGCCGTATTCGAGACCTCCTAGAGAGAGAGATCAATCTGGTCATAGTAGCACAAGTCATGCTGATTCGTCGCACCCTACCCTGCAAACGTCGCCCCCTCCGCCTATGGGAGTTCAATCCGGAGGGACCACGAGCTCTCCAACATTTTATGGGCGCAACGCCCGTGGAGATGTACCAATTGTTCTTCGGATCACAAGCAATGTGTCCGGACTTGACCGAGGACGCAGGTCTGAGCTGCAATCGCCCGGATACTCAAGTAAGTAGTCCTGTACCCGGACACGCTATCCGTACATTTATCATGAACTTGCCCTTAAAAGATTTTTCCCTTAAACAGGAGTGGATAGCGAAAGCAAAACTGATAAGGTGTCCCCCCCCCTCCCTGAGACCACGCCGGATCCCGTGTTAGCCAAGATGCTGGAGGCTGCACCTTTGGAAGAAGGCGAAGGGGAGAACAAGGAAGCTACTGCCTCCGCGAAGGAGGTTATCAAGAAAGGGGGGATCGAGAATCCCTCCATCCAGGGGGAGAAGAGGACCGCTTCTGAAGATCCGGAGACCAAGGCCTCAAAGCGGGGGAAGAAATCTTCGCCAGAGGGTCCTGCACCGGGAGATGCCCCGGCCGCACTATTTCCCCAAGGAGATCAGCCCTCCAGCGAGCCGTAAGTAGGGAGGGGAGTTTTAAAATAAGAGACATCCCTATTTTATTTCTGAAGATAACCGAAATTTTACCTTGTAGTTCGGATCTCAGCCCTTCTCAGCAGATCTCATCTTCGGGGGATCTTCATCCGGAGATGATGGAGAGTGAAACACCTCCACCTGCTATACCGTCATGCGAGGCGGGCGACCCTGAGGTGTCGTCGCGGAGGCTTTCTCCTAGTCCGGCGGGGCCGGAAGGCAGTCGTATGTCCCCTCAAAGCCCTCCGCGTCCGGCCTTCGAAAAAGGCCATCGGATGAGTCCGGCACCACCTGGTGTACGGTCGGAGGAGCTGAAGGATCTGCTCGGGCGAGCGTCTATCTCAGAAGATCACCGTGCGTTAATGGGTATGGTGATTAAAAGGATTTCATTCGCTGAGAGCGGATTGCACGAAGTCGTCAGAAGTTTACTGACGGGTTTTGAGGTACGCAAAATGATGTACCTTCTGACAGTTCCGCATATAAAATGCACCCTGTGTAGATAGTAGCCCCTGAGACTTGGTGCGTTGTCAAAAATGACAGCGCGCCGAGGATCATAATCCCAGGTATAATATGTCGTCCTTCCTATGTAGGTGGCGAAGCGTACGCTGGCTAGCCGGACTGATGAATTTGCCGAACTAAAGTGGCAACTTGACGTGGCGGATGCTGACATCGCGCTTGTCAATAAGCGGCTTGACGAGTCACCAGGTATGCAGTTTCTTCGCGGACACCTGGTAAGGGAGCTTGATGCTCGTGCCTTACAACATGTATGCTTGATGCAGATGGTGCCGCTGCCATGGAGAACCTTCGGGCGGAGCTCGCCCGAGCCAAGGAGCAGGCCAAAAAAAGTGATGCGGCTGCCTTAAAGGTGGCCGAAGAGCTAAAAGCCGAACAGGCTGCTCACTGCCGAAGCAAGAAGGAAATGGCCGAGATGGCCGTGAAGTTGAAGAATGCTACCGACCGCTGCGAGCTTCTTGAAAAAGAAGGTCAAGCAGAGCAAGAGGACCTGAAGAAGGCCACCACCAAGGCCAAGGATGCTCGCTCTGCGATGAGAGCTATGAAGGAGGAGCTACGTCAGGACGGAGATATCGCGGCTGGAAAGCCCTTTCTGCTACGGAGGAAGTTCATGGATCCTAAATATGCTCAGTTGGACCGGCTGTGGAGTTCGGAGGATGCTTATCTAGACTTCGTGGCGAGTGCCGCGGACGCGGCCGAACACTTTCGAGGTCAAAAGGATCACAAAATGGAAGAGCTTTTTTGATCGCAGTTCCGTAATCCAGAGCGTCCACTTCCATTAACCGATCGCTTGGCCGAATGGGCGGAGCTAAATAGGTTGTCCGGACTTGCCATGAAGGATGTCGTGACTCATTTATGGCCGAAAAGACCCGAGCTGAAGAGTTATTTGGCTTGGTGCAGCAGTTCCTTGGTGTGGTGCCGCATATCAATGCAATGAGGCGGTCAGCATGCATAGAGGGTGCGCGGATGGCTCTTGCCCGTGTCAAGACATACTGGGCGGAGATGAAGGCCACCGATGTTGCATCCCAAGATTCGGACGGAAGCCGAGTACCTGTCGAGCACTATTTTCAGGAAGTTCTGCAGGGCGCTCGTTTAATAGAGACGCAGTGCTCGAAGGATATTATGTTTGAATAACATGTATTATTGTGAAACAATGTTTCGGTGGAATATAAAAGCCTTTTATACTTGTGCCTTCAAGAATTAAAATACCTCATGTGCGGCCATTAATGTATATGTGTATATAACCTGAAAGATGGCAGTCTTCGGCTTCAGCCCCCACGCATATAATGCGGGGGTGTTTGCAGAAAGTGCATTTTCACACTTGATCCAACGTCTTGGTCCTACAAAGGAGGTGATAGCGCAGCAAACTAGGCAACCGGACTATGATGCTTTATCACTTTCACTTAGCCATAGGAGTTCGACAGTGGGGCTATTATATAGCCCCTAGGGGCACCGCGCTCACCCGAATTCGGGGCGCGTATGTGCCTGACCGGGAAACGGCCCTTCGTTAATGCGGAGGAATTCTAAAGATTCCGGCGGGTCATCGAGTGGTTGACCAGTCTCACGCTATATCATGACAGTCAGTTTTCGGCTTTCGAGGTGCTCGCCTGGCCGAACCGGGTCACAATCGCAGTAGTTCTCCTGGTGCCGCATTAGCCGATAGAGCGGAACGTAAGGCAGCAAAACACAGGAGCCGGGCAAACCCAACATTTGACCAAAGACATGATTCGAAGCTGATGCATATAAGGCCTAACTCGAGACGCCGAACACTCCCTAAGGTATTCGGTCTTTATGAAAACGGGCCGAACAACGCCCTTGGTAATAAGCCCCTGGTGTTCAGGTACGCGCAAAATTCTGACGTGGCCTATGCCAGAACGCCAGCCTCCTCCTCGGTTATAGTAAGAAACCGGGGGATGTGTACCAACAAGAGATAGTAAGAAAGGTTTACCCAGGGTCTTAATCTGAAAAGAATCCTTGCAACGGGTCCCTACTGCACGTCTGCGCATGTGTCTCCGTTGTGCCGTATCCTGGACGGGTGTAGCACGGTGTTCATCTGTAAAAGAGAGGAACTTAGTTGAAAAAGATCGTGCGAAAATGTACGTTATATTAAATAAACAAGGTGCGATTCAAAAAATGAATAAAATTGAGCTTTATTGTCTCTTGTTGTACATGCACGGAGCCCCTTGTAAGGGGGTATGCGGCTAGTAAGCCCTTGTATGTTTACGCCGGACTCGCCTAGCCGTGTCCAGGGTCTGAACGACCTATTTAGGTGCTTTGATTAGCGAAGCCGGATTAGTGTGTGGCTGTCAAGGCAGTCTCACATTCTTCCGTGCTCGAGCAACACTCGATATTTCCTTTTAATGAGATGATGCCGTGTGGACCGGGCATTTTAAGTGTAAGAGATGCATAATGCGGTATTGCGTTAAAGCGGGCGAAAGCTTCGCATCCCAATAGTGCTTGATAGCTACTTTTAAATGGGGCGATGTGGAAGGTTAACTTTTCGCGACGGAAGTTGTCGGATGAGCCGAACACAACTTCTAGTAGTAGAGAGCCCGTACAATGGGCATATGGGCCAGGCATTACCCCTTGAAAGGAAGTGTTGCTATGGTGAACTTTGGTTGGGTCTATCCCCATTTTGCGGATTGTGTCCTGATATAGCAGGTTTAGATGACTGCCGTCGTCCATTAGGACTTGTGTAAATTGGAGTCCGTCGATTATCGGATCTAATATCAAGGCAGTCCATCCTGCATTCCGGATACTTCCAGAGTAATCCTGATGGTCAAAGGTGATTGGTTTTAACAACCAGTCGCGGGACTCCGCTGGGATAGGCAGTGTGGCGCGTATTTCTATGGGTGCCACTCTGTTTTTCCCTTTTGTCACGTGAAGTGAGTTTACTGTTTTGACTTCTTGTGGAAAATTCTTTTGTTTTCCGGTGCTCTGCTTGTGGGGTTCGTCATCGTCCTCGCTTGGTGTGTCGAGCCCCTTGTGTTCGGTGTTGAGTTTGCCGGACTGCTTGAAGACCCAACAATCTCTGTGGGTATGGTTTGCAGGCTTCCCGGAAGTACTGTGGATTTGGCATATCTTGTCCAAGGTTTTGTTTAAGCTGGATAGCTCGTCCCTATTATCCTTAAGGGGCAGTTTTTTATGATTCTGCCAAGAGCTTTTGAATCCGGCGTTGACTGTCGTGCTCTTCGGGCTGTTTCCCTTGGTCCGGCGCTGGTCCTTGCTGCGTCGTGGTTTCCCGATTCCATCCCTGACTTTAGATGTACTTGGGTCGCTGGTACTGCATCTTGCCAGCCAGCTATCCTCTCCCGCGCAAAAGCGGGTCATGATGCTTGTTAATGCGGCCATTGTTCTTGGCTTTTCTTGGCCAAGGTGTCTGGCGAGCCATTCGTCTCGGACGTTGTGTTTGAAAGCTGCTAGAGCTTCAGCGTCCGGACAGTCGACTATTTGATTCTTTTTGGTAATGAATCTGTTCCAGAATTTTCGGGCTAACTCTCCGGGTTGTTGAGTTATGTGACTTAAATCGTCTGCATCCGGAGGTCGGACATAGGTCCCTTGAAAATTTGCCCGAAAAGCATCCTCGAGCTCTTCCCAACGTCCAATGGTGTTTTCGGGGAGGCTTTTAAGCCAATGCCGGGCTGGCTCTTTGAGCTTGAGGGGTAAGTATTTTATGGCGTGGAGGTCATCTCCTCTAGCCATGTGTATGTGGAGGATGTAATCCTCAATCCGGACTCCAGGGTCTGTTGTTTCGTCGTATGCCTCTATGTTTACGGGCTTGAATCCCGCTGGAAATTCATAATCCAGCACCTTATCGGTGAAACATAGGGGGTGTGCGGCACCCCTATATTTAGGTGTAGCGTGATGTTCGGATACTTGATGTGTTGCATTGCTTACTAGAGCTTGCTTTCTTGGCCCGTAGATAGACCTAACTGGGCCATCTTTTTGATGCGAATCCTTGTGCGGATCGCGTGTCGGCTTGTGCGCGGCGCCGTTTGCCACTCTATGTTTGCTATGGGGTCGTCTATCCGACCGGGCGGCCTCCTTGTTCTTTGATTGCGGGGGCTCTACGGCCTCCTCATCAAATTCGGGCAGTAATTTTCGCTTCGGGTAGCTCTTTGTTTGGCGACTGTCGCTGTATTTGTCTGCGGTGTTGAGTACTTTGCTCCATCTAATTCTGAGTGCATCTTCCGCTGTTTTGAGCTTCCGCTTTTGCTTTTTCAGGCTGTGCACAGTGGTGACGAGCCTTTTGTGGAGGTTCTTCTGCTCCAACAACTTGTCCGGCGTGAAATCGTCCGGACTGTTATCTTTGCCGGGGACGGGTTGTTTATCCGAGTTGTCCTGTTCGGACGGTTGCTCGATAGCATGTTCGTTGTCCACCGGTTCGCCCTGCTCTATGGCTGGGTCTGTATGTATGTTGTCTTTGTCGAGGCTGGACTTTGGGCGGCGCTTACGTCACTGTTTTGACTGCTTTTCGAGGGAATGATCCTTCGTAGCGTCCTGTTGTTCCTCGTCGTCGCTTCCTTTAGGTGTTTCCACCATGTATACATCGTGAGATGAGGTGGCTGTCCAGTACCCTATCGGTGCTGGTTCATGTTTATCTCCTACATCGTCGTCCATACCGTCGATGTCTTCGGTGTCGAAGTCGAGCACGTCGTTTAAACTTTCGACAGTGGCTACGAAGTGGGTGGTGGGTGGGCGTTGAATTTCTTCGTCATCCGCATTTCATCCTTGCTGACCATAGTCCGGCCAAGGCTCTCATGATAAAGAGAGAGACTTTAGTGAATTCAGGATGTCGCCAAAGGGCGAGTGCTGAAAGATGTCTGCGGCAGTGAACTCCATGATCGGCGCCCAATCAGATTCGATTGGCAGGGGCGCGGAAGGTTCGGAGTCCGGAGAGGACTCCGGCACCTCGGAGTCACGAGCTTCGCAAGGGACAGGGGCAGTGTTCGCCTCAATCGCTGTAGAGGTTGCAGCCCCCGAGGCGGTGTCCAGCCACCCGTCCTCGATCGGCGCAGTCGGCTCCGAGCTAAGGGTCAGAGCGGACACTGGTGCGGCCTCCAGGGCACTGTTCGGCGGCAGAGCTAGATCGTGCCCATCGAGACAGTGTGGCGCGCTTGGCTGTGGCTCGAATCCGTCGAAGATCAAGTCTCCGCGGACGTCGGCCGTGTAGTTCAAACTCCCAAATCTGACCTGATGGCCAGGGGCGTAGCTTTCAATCTGCTCCAGATGGCCAAGCGAATTGGCCCGCAGTGCAAAGCCGCCAAATACGAAGATCTGTCCGGGGAGAAAAGTCTCACCCTGGACCGCGTCGTTGTTGATGATCGAAGGAGCCATCAGACCTAAAGATGACGACACAGAGGAACTCTCAATAAAAGCACCAATGTCAGTGTCAAAACCGGCGGATCTCGGGTAGGGGGTCCCGAACTATGCGACTAGGCGGATGGTAACAGGAGACAAGGGACACGATGTTTTTACCCAGGTTCGGGCCCTCTCGATGGAGGTAAAACCCTACTCCTGCTTGATTAATATTGATGATATGGGTAGTACAAGAGTAGATCTACCACGAGATCAGAGAGGCTAAACCCTAGAAGCTAGCCTATGGTATTATTGTTGTTCATCCTACGGACTAAAACCCTCCGGTTTATATAGGCACCGAAGAGGGTTAGGGTTACACAGAGTCGGTTACAATGGTAGGAGATCTACATATCCGTATCGCCAAGCTTGCCTTCCACGCCAAGGAAAGTCCCATCCGGACACGGGACGAAGTCTTCAATCTTGTATCTTCATAGTCTAGGAGTCCGGCCAAAGGTGATAGTTCGGCCATCCAGACACCCCCTAATCCAGGACTCCCTCAGGGACCCTTTCCAAAGATTACGTGTAAACCATCGACCATAGCAAGTACGTGATCGCCGGTACACATGGCGGGCTTCTTCCGGTGATCTGCCTCCCCTTTGAAATGCTTGCCTTTTTTCGACATTGATGGTTGCTCGGAAGAAATCGACGATGGCCCAGGTACACATTCTTCCTGCATTTGTCCAGCTATATACTTTCGGTGTTAGCTAAACAGTGTGTGCATGCGTAGTATCCCTTGTTTGTCAGTCTTGAAAGGTTAGTGAGAGCGGGCCAATCGTTGATGGTTACAAACAGCAACGCGTGCATGTTAAATTCCTCTTGTTTGTGCTTATCCCACACACGTACACCGTTTCCATTCCACATCTGTAAAAGTTCTTCAACTAATGGCCTTAGGTACACATCAATATCGTTGCCAGATTGCTTAGGGCCTTGGATGAGAACTAGCATCACAATGAACTTCCGCTTCAGGCACATTCAAGGAGGAAGGTTATACATACATAGAATCACGGGCCAGGTGCTGTGATTGTTGCTCTGCTCCTCGAAAGAATTAATGCCATCCGCGCTTAAACCAAACCATACATTCCTTAGGTCACGTGCAAACTCATCCCGATACTTTCTCTCGATTTTTCTCCACTGCGACCCTTCAGCGGGTGCTCTCAACTTCTCGTCTTTCTTACGGTCCTCTCTGTGCCATCGCAGCAACTTGGCATGCTCTTCGTTTCTGAACAGACATTTCAACTGTGGTATTATAGGAGCATACCACATCACCTTCACAGGAACCCTCTTCCTGGGGGGCTCGCCGTCAACATCACTATGGTCATCTCGTCTGATCTTATACCGCAATGCACCACATACCGGGAATGCGTTCAAATCCTCGTACGCACCGCGGTAGAGGGTGCAGTCATTAGCGCATGCATGTATCTTCTGCACCTCCAATCCTAGAGGGCATACGACCTTCTTTGCTGCGTACGTACTGTCGGGCAATTCGTTATCCTTTGAAAGCTTCTTCTTCAATATTTTCAGTAGCTTCTCAAATCCTTTGTCAGGCACAGCATTCTCTGCCTTCCACTGCAGCAATTCCAGTACGGTACCGAGCTTTGTGTTGCCATCTTCATAATTGGGGTACAACCCTTTTTTGTGATCCTCTAACATGCGATCGAACTTCAGCTTCTCCTTTTAACTTTCGCACTGTCTCCTTGCATCAATAATGACCCGGCGGAGATCATCATCGGGCACTATATTGTCTGGTTCCTCTTGATCTTCGGCAGCTTCCCCCGTTGCAGCATCACCGTATTCCGGGGGCACATAGTCATCATCATCCTCTTCTTCTTCGATGTCTTCCATCATAAGCCCTGTTTCTCCGTGCCTGGTCCAAACATTATAGTGTGGCATGAAACCCTTATAAAGCAGGTGGTTGTGAAGGATTTTCCGGTCAGAGTAAGACTTTGTATTCCCACATATAGGGCATGGACAGCACATAAAACCATTCTGCTTGTTTGCCTCAGCCACTTCGAGAAAATTATGCACACCCTTAACGTACTCGGAGGTGTGTCTGTCACCGTACATCCATTGCCGGTCCATCTGCGTGCATTATATATAATTAAGTGTGTCAAAACCATTACAGAACATCATGGATAGATAAGTGACCAAATTAATAGAAGTTCATCATCACATTAAAACCAAAGTACATACATAGTTCTCATTGAACAACATATAGCTCTCCAGAGCATCTAATTAAACCATACATTGAAACTATGTAAAACATTTCAATGCAGCAACAAATGCGATCATAATCGCAAACAATTAATCTAACGGCATAATGATACCAAGCCTCGGTATGAATAGAATATTTTCTAATCTTTCTAATCTTCAAACGCATTGCGTCCATCTTGATCTTGTGATCATCGACGACATCCACAACATGCAACTCCAATATCATCTTCTCCTTCTTAAATTTTTTTATTTTTTCCTTCAAGTAATTGTTTTCTTCTTCAACTAAATTTAATCTCTCAACAATAGGGTAGGTTGGAATTTACGGTTCACATACCTCCTAGATAAATAAAATCTATGTCACGTTGGTCAGCATAATTGTCATAAACAATAAATGAACCAAATAGTTATAAAAGATAATATATACCACATCTGATCATAGACAGGACGAGGGCCGACGGGGGCGGATACCAAAACCATCGCACTATATAATAACAAGCAATAATAAAAGTAAAAAAAAATAGACAAGTATCTATCTAAAGTAAGAATTTTTTTTCTTTTAGAAAGAAGATAAGAACAAGAGTCTCACCACGCTGGTGCTGGCGACGAGATCGGCGCGGGCGATCAACGGCGGTGAAGACGGGGATGGGACATAACGGACCGCTAAACCTAGACAAATCTCGAGGAAAATGGAGTTTTAAGGTCGAGCTTCAAGAGGAGAAAGCTTAACTAGTGTGGCTCGGGCATTTCATCGAACACCTCATGTGCATAGGAGGTGAGCTAGAGCACCACAAAACTCTCCCCTCGTTGGCCAGAAAAAACAGAGCAGTGTGGCGTGCTCTGTTCGCCGGCGAGGGGGTATATATATGCAACTCATTGGTCTCGGTTCGTGGCTGGAACCGGGACTATGTCCCGGTTCCAGGCACGAACCGGGACCAATGGTGCCATTGGTCCCGGTT
>NC_041392.1:581585738-581600973 GCF_002162155.2 Triticum dicoccoides | reverse complement strand
TTCGTGCCTGGAACCGGGACAAATGGGTTCAGACGAACCGGGACAAATGCCCCACGAGGCCCGGCCGGCCCCCTGGACGCACGAAACGGGACGTATGCCTCCATGGGTCCTGGTCCGTGACTGAACCGGGACTAATGAGCTGGCCCGGCCCCAACCAAAGCCCTGTTTTCTACTAGTGTTGCGCTAGTGGGAATACATACCTGCATGCGGTACAATATTTTCTATTTGTGATATAAGCTGTACTTTCTCGTGGCACATAAATATAGTGATCCGACTGAGATGCGGAAAGCTTTGCCAGGAATAACATTGTGTCTGGCGAAATATGGATGGACTTTTATGTTCAGAACGAGGCTCTAACTGAGTTCTACATGTGTTCTTTTTTTTTATTTTCTTTTTAGAATTACTACTACATAAAGTACTATTCTAGTTTTACTCGAAGCTAAGAAACATGGTTTTGGATGGTGTACCTAACGAAAACTCCAGCGAGGCATGTAGAGTGGAAAAAGCACGGCTACTTCAAAAGGCAGAGAAGCCAAAGATAACAGTTCTTTTTTCCCACAAAAGAAGAAAAAGGAAAAAAGATAGTAGTTATTTTTTTTTCAAAATCAGTTATGGTTTTTCTTAGGGGATCAAAATCAGTTTTGGTCTTACGACCGCAAGGCCAAATGGGCCATACCGCCACCCCGATTTTTATGCAATGGGATCTGTCACGCTAGCAGAGTCGGGACTTCGTATTTCACGCTCTTTGCGTCAAATTGGCGGCGGAACGCACAGGAGACAGCGCGACTGGGCCGACCCATCGAGCTCTACCGCGAGACTAAAAAAGAAGCCAAAGATAACAGTTAATTTTCCCGCAAAAAAGGAAAAAAAAGATAATAGTTCTTTAAAAAATCAATTTTGGTCTTATGACCGCAACGTGGCGCAATGCGAGGATTCAAACACATGACCGGCTGCTTGCGGTTGCAAGCACACAACCTCTCCAACACATAACCATTGTTGTTTGTATTGCAACGCACAATCTAAAGAACTGTTAGCGTAGAACTGGGCAGCTCTACTATAGCGAACTTGAATCAGTTAATGTAGCGAACTGGAATTAGGCACTACCGTGATCTTTTTTTTAAAAGTGTACGTCTTTTAAAGTGTGTACTTTGAAAATGTGCAAACATTTTTTGAATTTCTGAACAACTTTTGGCAAAGGGAACATCTTTTGAATATGTGTACAAATTATGAAATCTTGAACAAATTTTGAAACCATGAACTTTTTTGAATTTTTGAACAAATATTTGAAAAAAGGAACATTTCATGAAATTCAAACAAAAATTTATAACTACGAACATTTTTAGAATTTATGAACAAAAATTGCAAAATGGAACTTTTCATCAAATTCCGAACAAAAAATTGGAACTACAAACATTTCTTAATTTTGTGATGAAATTTTGAAATAATGAACAATTTTGAATTTTCAAGTAATTTTAAAAGAACATGTACTTTTTTGAATCAACAAATTTTGAAAAATAGGAACATTTTTTGAATTCCCGTATATTTTTTTTGATTTATGAACAAAATTTCTAAAAGAAACATATTTCTGAAATTCCTGCACATTTTTGAAACGTAAACATTTGTTAAATGTCTGAACAAATTTTGATAAGAGGAATCTGAACAAATTTGAAGTTTTCAAAAACAAATAAACTATAGAAGTAAACTTGAAGAAGGCAAAAACGAAAAAGAAACAGAAGAAGAAAAAAGAAACAGATTAATGAAAAAAGGAAAAGAAAAAAGAAAATGGAAAATGAAAAAGAAAAACCAAAATATAAAGAAAAACAAAGAAAAAAATCGGTTTTGGAACCTTCTATAAGATTTCTGAAACCTGGCCCGAACCTGCCAGAAGGTTCACAAAACCGGTGCTCTCAAACGGACAGATGGGCTGGCCCTTTTTATCGATATCGGTGTGCGGTACGTCGACAATCTGCTGCAGGGTGCGGCAGATAGGATTTTCCAACAGAGTCCTCCAAACCGGCGCCTTCTATGCCGACGGTTAGGGGATCTGGCGCAAACGCGCAAGCATAAATATGCAGCCTATCAGGCGTGCGACCGATCGCTCGCCCATGGCGCACCTGGTTCGTCTCAATGGTTGGAAGGTCCATAGTTGACCAGTCAACCGTTTACTTTTAGGAAAAAGTTAAAACACAAAAAATAGAAAAATTGTTCACAAATACAAGAAAATTTCACTATTTTAAGGAAAAAGTTTACGGATTTGAAGAAAGTTCACTAAATCTGAAAAAAAATCATCGATTCTGAAAAACAATGTTCACAAATTTTTACAAAATTCATGATTTAAAAAATATTCACAAAATTTAGTGAGGTTCATTAAAAAAAAATAAAAGTTGAAGCATTTAAAGAAATGAAAAAGAAACAAGAAAAAGAAAACAGAATAAAAAAGAAGACTATGGGCCCGCTGACTACTATACCTGGTGTACAGACGGTGTGCACACTGAACGAAATTGCCCTTAAGCAGCGCTTAAGGCGCCGAATAGGCGCCAGGACGCTAGCGACAATTATTTCCTTTCTTTGCACGACAGTTATTTCTTTTGTCACACCTCGTTAGTTCACATCTGCTAAAAACCTCGTTACTTCACAAAGCATAGAATAAGGAACAAAAATCACTAATTAACGTGTATTCTTTACAAAGATCACTCTATCTCTTCTGTTGGTGACAAAAGGCACATTGCATGTGCGATAGTTCGCACAACCTGTGAGTTCTGTGTTTTTTACTAGATTCGTCTTTTATTCAAATCTATTAAACCGTGTGTGCCATTTTCACTGTTGTGTTTCTCACGTCGACATCATCGAAACTAGCTCCAATGTTATCACTAATAGAAAAAGGTCTATTTGTTCCGGTTTCAGAGGTTCATTTGTCCCGGTTCTGGAACTGGGACTAAAGCCCAACACCTTTAGTCCCGGTTCGCTTATGAACCGGGACAGGTGGAGCTCCATGTAGCCGCTGCGGCGAGACCCATGCAGGAGGGCCTTTAGTCCCGGTTGGTAACACCAACCGGGACCAATGAGCATCCACGGGTCAGCAGCTCAGGAGCTGGTGTTTTTGTTTTTTTATGGGGGGCGGGGTTTGGGGGTTTTGAAGGGTTAATTTAGGGGTTTCATATATTATGTTAGCTAGCTAATAGAGAGAAGTGACCTCTCTTATCTCCGTGTTTGGTCGACGCTAGGTACTATACGTATAGAGAGAACTTGACACACTAGCTAGTAAGCAAATGAAGGAACCATTAAATACACAAGATCGTCATGAACATATACAGAGAGAAGTGATCGACCTCTCCTTTTCCGAGAGATTGGTCGAACAAAAAGTTTTCGTATATCTATCCAACGCTAGTGCTACATATATACAATATAACATCTCTTATAATCCCTAACACCTGAAGTCAATTTCCATTTGGTATTCTCCGGCCGGATTGATGACGTGGTCAAGAAAGAATCCCGCCAATTTTCTCTTGAATTGCTCGGATGCGATCTTGTGGTAGGAGTTCATCCCGCATCTGCCAGATCTAAATTGAAGAAGAGGGTCAATACATGTGTATGAATGAAACTCAACACAAATGATGGTAATAAAATAGAATTGTGAATATTTTTGCTTACACACTTCATATCGTTTTTCAGAGTAGCCCCGCTTATTAGAGGTCGTCGCGTTGTAGATGAACTCGCAAACGTAGTATCCACAGAAATCATTCTCGGCTTCCTGCCACAAGCACTTTACGAGAAATAGATGTTAATCAAACTGATAAGCAAGCATACTAAATGGTATTGATGAAACTTACTAGAATCAATGGGAGATGCACGGAACTAGGTAGTAGTACTTACTCTCGGGTGTTTAAATCACAACTCGGTCGGCAGTCCCAGAGAAATTGCGGTGAACTTTTTCCAAACCCTGCCAGATAAAGAAAAATTACTTGATATCAGGAAATGAACAAAGTTGTCGATATGGTGCGATATTGATCGATTGAACTTACTTCTGGAGCATTTCAGTCATGTTCGCATACTCCTGGGAATCTTTTCGTCTCGAGTCTAAGACGGTTACTACTCCCGTCTCAAGCTTACACTACTAGGGAAAACATTATACACAGAATTTTAGCAGTAGCGTTTGTTAAAAAAGGACGCTACTACTAAATAGCAATAGCGCGTGCGTGATAAACGCGCTGCAGACCCAAACGTAGCAGTAGCGTGTCTGCTTTTAAAAGCGCTACTACTAAAATTCTCACTACTAAGCCGATAGGCTACATATAGTAGTAGCAGTCTTCTAGAAAGAGCGCTACCGCTAAGTTTATTTTAGCAGCGCGTTTACTGTGAAACGCGCTACTGTTAATGAAAAGAAAATTAAATGAAAAACAAATAGAAAAGTAAATGAATATGAAAGAAATAAAAAAGGAGAAAGAAAAAAATATAAAATGTAAAGAAAAATAAATGAAAAGGGAAAAAGGAGAAAGGCATAGCAGTAGCGTCTGTTCATCAGAGGCGCTATAGATAACTTAGCAGCAGCACTTGTTTAGACCCCCGCTATAGAAAGAGAAAAGGAAATAAGAAAAGAAAAGGAAAATACATAGCTATAGGAGTAGCACGTTTACTGAAAAGCGCTATAGCTAACTTAGCTATAGCGCGTTTACAGAAACGCGCTACCGCTAAGTTTGACGTAACCTAAAAGCGGTCCCCCCCCCGGCCACCACTTCTCCCCCAAATCTCTCGCCCTACTTCACCGCCGTCTCCCCAATTTGTCGTCGCCCTACTTCGCTGCCGTCTCCTGCCGACGTCAACATTCCCAGAGCCACAGAGCCGCGCGCCGTCGACGCCACCGGAGCCGCGCGGCCTCATCAACGCGCACCGGAGCCGCCCTCGGCGCCAGCAGAGCCACCCTCGACGCCCTGCCTCCCTCGCCATCACCGGAGACGCCCCTGCCTCCCTCGCCACCACTGCCTCCCTTGCTACGACCGGAGCCATCCTCTGTAAGCCCCCACCCCTCCTCTCTCTCATGCATAGCACAAGCATTGGACAGAGAACTAGCTAGCTAGGTTAACTAGTTTAATTAGGTTAATTATCTAGGTTAGTGCAAAAATTTAGTTAGGGCTTTGACAGAGAACTAGTTAGGTTAACTAGTTTAATTAGGTTAATTATCTAGGTAAACTAGGTTAACTATCTAGGTTAACTAACTAGGTTAAATAGCTAGGTTAATTAGGTTCGTTAGGTTAACAAGCTAGGTTAACTAGGTTCGCTAGGTTAGAGGAAAAATTTATTTTAGAGCATTAGGTGAGAAGGGTTAGAGAAATGGAGTTCCTTTGCAATTTAATTGGGTTCTGTCCTAGGTACAGAAGCGTTAGAGAAAATAATGTGTGAGAGAGAGAGAGAGAGAGGAATAGCTAGAACAGAATTTGGGTTCTGTCCTAGGCAGAGAAGTGTTTATTGAGGTCATTTTGCAAAGGTTTTTTATTTTTGAAAAGACCACTATTTTTCTAGGAAAAGAATTTAGGCAAGTTTTATTTTAAAGATGATCCTTCCTAGACTTTTATTGTTGATTTTATGTTTTCATTGAAGTGGTCATGTTATATCTTTTCATTAAAGTGTGGTTCGATTGTGCCCATGTGGCCTTTTGTTGTTTCCAGGGAATGAAGAGCGGGTGACCTATGTTTTTCCTAAATGTCAATTTATTTCCGTTCCAGCAAATTTCAGGTGCTCGATTTGTCCACTTTTTAGCAAAGGTCATGCCGAAATTTTCCATGAATTTCGGCATGACTTGTGCTACAAACTAGGACACATCGAGTGCCCGTGATTTGCCGCACCGGGAAGGAGTCAACGTTCCTACAAAGCATAGGCCTTTTTATGTCAATATTCATTTTATTAGGTCTAGAATTAATTGACTAGATTTAATCGTAGGAAACATGGCTAGCAACGATGAAGGACAGGGTTCTGGTGACTGCGACAACGTCTACCTGGCGGCAGACGAATTTTGAGGGAAGTCGACGATCAAGAGTTGATGTTGCTGGGTCCACCTGTCACATCGGAGATTGAGACCGACATCGAGACCGGCATCGAGACCGGCGCTCAGACTGAGACCGGCGCCGAGACTAGCGGAGTCGGTATAGAACTGAAAGCAAAGAGGCAACAGTTTCCTAACAAGCTCAGGACTACTATACTGGTGGTCACGAAGGAGGACGACGGCAATTTTGAGCCAAACGCGCCCGAGGAAGCGCGCGCGTGCTACAGCAATTAAATAGGCTGCATCATACGGACAACCGCCACCATCAACGATGAGAAACTACAGAAGATAGATAATATGAGGCTCTCACTCCTAAATAAGTTGCACTGGATATTCTTGTTCCCAGGCCGGAATGGAAAGGATTATAAAGATCCAATAAGGACCCGGCAATGAAGAAGATAAACAAAGACGCCATGACCAAGTTTAGTGACGCGTTGGACGCCTGGAAGGCAAGGGTGAAATATCGGATCGTCAAAAAAAGGAACCATCCTCCGAGATTGTAAAGGATAATCCGACAATCACGATAGAGTACTTTAAAATATTCAAGGCGGCTTGCGAGGCCGAAGCTGCCAAAGAAAAGTCGAAGTACATGAAGGGGCTTCAACAGAGGAACATTGGGTGCCACCACCTCGAAAGCCGTGGTTACGGCGGGAAGAGGTCCATATGGGCCAAGGAGGACGCGGAACCCGCGAGTCTGGGCATCCCAGACACCTTGGCGGAGTTCACCGTCCCGCAGGAGCGTCATGTCCTCAGGGCCCGGCACCGTTGGGACCCAATGAAGAAGATTTTCGAGACGAAAGCGGTCACGACGGAGTTCATGAGACTGCTGGTAATTTTAGTTTCTGATCAATTCGACTGCATGTTAGTCATATTTGTAAATGATCCTTGTGCCTTTTGCAGAGAGAGCAGCACAGGATTGCGGCCGAATGCGACTTGCCGTCTGAGGCATTGGCGAGGCCCAAGTGGGACACTCCATTCAACCGGGCGTTGAACATATTGAAACGACTCCCGGTGGAGACTCGACCGTCGTATGGACGAGTGCACGGTGTCGGAGACGGCGCCACATGGAAGAAGTACTACCGTGAGACCACGAAGGAGAGAAAGGAAAGACGGAGGTTAACTGAAGAAAACATCAACAAGAAGGTTGAGATTGCGGTTGAGAAGAAATCATCTGAGACAGTCGCAACAGCGGTAGCTGCCGCAAAACACGTGCTTGTAGATATGTCTACTTCGTTGGTTCCGGCCATTTTCAATTGGAGCAGGCAAAATCCAGAAGAAAAAAATGCAGCGGACTTTCCCCTTGCTGACTTCTTGGGGAGCAACTCGACTAGCATTGCACCAGCACCTGCAGCTGCATCTGCTCCCGCACCGGCTCCCGCACCTGCTCCCGCACTAGCTCCCGCACCTGTTCCGGCACCGGCTCCGGCACCGAACATGCTCGGCAGTGCTTCTTCTTTGGCTGAGCTCGATGCCCTCACGGTATCTGTCACACCGGCCCCCTTCAATAAATGTATAATCTCACATTTTCGTTGCCTTTCGGATGTCTCACGTCGCAGACTTTTCTTTGCAGGCTGACGAAACCCTGTGCACCATATTGTACACCATCGGCAACCAGAAGGTGGACGTGGGGAAGGCGATTATAATGGAGCCGAAGGAACCATTGTTGCACAGCCGGCCGATCCCCCCGGACGTCTTCAAGGTTTCCGTGGCCAGTGTCAAACCGGGCCACGCGAATTTGCCTCCTCTGGTACTAGTGCGGGATGACGACGAGACCCTGCGGCGGCTTGGTGATTGTTGCAATGGGTGGGTCCTATTGTGGCCAAATAGTCTGCTTCATCTAGGGGCAGCCGAGAGCACACCCACGAGCACGCAGTTAGGTATGACATCAACACCTCACCTACCCAATTAGCGTCGGCTATCATGCTGGGTGATAGCGGAGGGGGTGAGGAAAAGGCTCCATTAGTCGTTGGTGATGTCGCCATAGATGAGGATGAGGATGAGGATGACACTCAACAGTATGTCAATACTGGCGCCTACTTAGGGTTTGAGCGTCATGAGTCGGTGCCTGAATTGCCATCTCCGGAGGCTGAACGTACTATGGACAACCTTTCGGTAGTAAAGAAGTCTAGGAAGAGAGCGAGGAAAGGCAAAAAAGCTGCTTCTATGATCCAGCCGCCTTAGCAGCCTCGGCTTCAAGACCGTATAGATATCCCCGGTGCGGAAAAATGGCATATCCCCGGTCAACCAATCCTACCTGAAGCAGCGCTAGGGGACAGATTCGGCGATCTAAGGAGACTTCATGAAGATGTGCTGCGGATAGATAAAGGCCTCCTCGCCTCGAAAGATCCAAAATACCCACTCCACGTGGTTAACATTTCGCGGCAATTGTCGTACGTCGACACATTCCCCATGGAGAAGTTCTTCCTTTGATTCGATTACATATTCGACATGTTTCACATGAAGAAGCTGGATTTTACGTTTGTCCGCCTATATGCCTTGCACATGAACTACATCATCGGGGTTGAGCAGATACCTCATATCTATGTCGCTGACCCGTACTTCATGAACGAGGACTTCTTGGGAATCTGCGCAAAGCACCGTGAATACGCGAGTGAATACATCGTCAAATTCATGCTCACCAATAAGGACAAGGAGGCGATTCTCGTGCCTTATCATCCCCTGTAAGTCATCCGCACGGATATCCTTCCTTCGATTTCAATCATTCATTTGCACGGTGGAGGCTAATTAATTTGAGGTGTACTTATTTTGCGCAGCGGCGGGCGCGCCGTCCTCATCATCCTCTACCTTCGATACTCCCACGCTCTTTACTTGGACTCGTCGAAGAACATTAACAAAAAGGATTACACCCACATCAAGGATGTTCTCGACAGTGCTATGTTTTACTACGACGCACGGGGTGGAGAGGTTAAGGACAAGAAGAGAAGGGACGACAGGCCCGCCTTCGTCCATAAGACCGACTTCTGCTGCATCCAGCAACCGAGTGATTCTCTTAATGATGGATTCTATGTCCTACACCACATGCTGGAGTACAGACGAGATCACCAGAACCTTCGCATGTCACCTACATCCGGCGATGCCCATATTCTGCAATGGGCAAAGAACGTAGGAGATATCGAGGATCATCGACTTCGAGCTGAGTTCTATCACATCTAGCGCGAACTTGCCCAAATCATCATGAAGGAGGTCGTCGGAAAAATAGGGATGTTCTACGAAGAAGGACAAATGCCGCGGGAAGACGTCCGAACACGGGTAGCCGCTCAGCGTCTCGACCTGAAGCCTTTCACTAGGCTCGAGGACTATCTCCCTGACTTGGATGGATGGCACTACATGTTGGAGTGATTGTCGATATATGACAATGTGTCCGTTTAGTCCATACTTTCTGTATGACGAAACTTTGAGTTATGCACGATGAAACTTTATTTGTGATGTAATTAAACCGTCCTCCTCGACTAGCGATGATTACTCTAGTTAGGGCATTTTGGGTACGATCAACTTTGTTATTTATGCTTATGATATGTTGCTTCTATTTTTGCCAAGTCTGTCTCTTTCTGTTGCTCAGCTATATATGGTGATATCATCGACTCATTTGACGATGTAGGTGCATAGATCATCGATGGCGAAGAAGTGCTATGCCAGGAGTACATATACGACGAGTGGCCGGAGTGTCAGGCCCAGGTGTACCGGTTTCCGGTTTTCGAGCGACAGGCAGTAGTTAGTTTAGGTTCACGCTAATGCGAGAGAGGGATACGAACTCATGTACTGCATAGTTCCGCTCTCACTCAAAGTGATAGCTCTTCTCACGTATATCATTGTTTAGATGGATGACGATGTAGTTGCAAGTAATCGAGACTTGTATCGCAATTTTTGAGATGATGACGAGAGACCACTTTGTGTTGGATGATGATTACGATGATGACATGATTTGATGAGACTATTTGTATGTATATGCTATGATTACATTTGTATGTGTATGATATGCTAAAGATTATTGCATAAAGCCTATTCAAATACAAAACAAATATGCAGAAAAAAACTAATAAAACTAGCAGTAGCGAGGGGAACAAAGTTAGCAGTAGCGCTGCCTTACCAGTAGTGCTTCCTGCTAGAAAGCGCTGTAGATATTAGCAGCAGCGCTCTGCACTAAAGCGCGCTACTGCTAGACATGTATAGCAGTAGCGTGGGACGACAGGCGCTACTGCTACACGTTAGTTGTAGCGCCTTATCAGTAGCATGTCGTCCCGTGCTACTGATAGGCAAAATACCCGCGCTACTCCTAGGGTTTTCCCTAGTAGTGTTAATCTCTAGGAGAATAAAGTGGAAGCTGCGCACGCATGCATAACTCATCAGTTACATTACTATAACCTCGAGTAATAAGAGAAACCGAATATGCACAAGACAGTACACTCACTTGAAGTTGTAAGGAAAGAGTACTTTATCTTTGCTTTGATTTTTGCAAAGATTGTAGCAAATTGTCGTCAGTTTCTATGACATTCTTTTTAACCGTCCATTCATGTATGACATTTGGGTTAATGAACCCAATGTCATAGATTTGTGCTTTTTTGCATTTGGCGATCTTCAATCTGCATAATATAGTAAGGATAATTATATATACATGCAATGAAAGAGCTAAGCTATATATAGAGACTTAATTACAGAAAGTAGTACTTACAGACAGTAGCAAGCCACGAGTGATTTGTCGAGGGCCTTTTGATTGTAGAACTGGAAAAACTCGTCAAAATCAATAGTTAAAAGATCTTGTCCAATGAAGTCGTGGTCATCTTTAATTATCATCGACAAAGCATCCTTCCTAGACTCGCTGCAGGTTTTCATGTACCATTGATGGAATCTTCGCATCATCGTTGTTAGAGGACGACTTCCATCTTTGACGAGAGGCTTCCCGTACTGGTATCTGAATTCGTCCACCTCCATTGTATCAAAATGTACTTCATCGCCCAGGTAATCACCAGGATTGGTATCGGGCACCATCCCCGGCAGATTTCAACGATATCGCTAGACACCTTGAGTGGGGGGCATGATTGGTTCGCCTGTTCGCCGAGCTGGGGAATTTTTTCCCACTTCTTCGTTCTGCTAACCTTTTATCACTTGAAGTAGTTCATGACCGGCGCGCATCTTCCAATGTCTTTTTAAGACAGTGGACATGGTTGTCATCCGGCGAAGGCGGTGGTGGTCGCTTCAAGGCATCTAGTGCACTTCGCTTTCACCGGATCTATCTTCTCCTTCGGAGGTGGAGGTTTCTTTGCAAAAAAGTCCCTTACTTCGGCTCTACTGATCTCCATGTTTTCCTCCTCGGTCCTCTCGTATGGTAACTTCTCTAGAGGCTTGAGAGATGGACCGTATCTGTATTGCCTCCCGCCTCTGGCTGTACTGCTAGCCGTCATAGCGGCGATGTCTCTCTTCTGTCGTTGCTTACAAGGCGGAGAAGGAGGCGGAGTGCTCCGACGCGCCGGAGCAGCCAGAGCGGCGGCATCTGTCTTCCATCGCTGTTGACGAGGCAGAGGAGGAGGCGGGCTGCTCGGACATGCCAGAGCAGGCGGAGAAGGAGGCGGAGTGCCGGCCTCAGGCGCCGGAGCAGCCGGAGAAGAAGGCGGAGTGCCCTGATCACTCGCCAGAGGAGGAGGTGGAGGCGGAGTGCCCTGACTCGCCGGAGGAGGAGGAGGAGGTGGCGGAGGCGTCCAGTTCGGAAGCTTGATGTGCTCCTTCCACCATAGACATGGAGTCTTTAGAGCAAGACCCAGCTGAGTCTCCCCTTCACCTGTAGGGTGGTCAAGCTCGAGATCCTCAAATCCCTCCGTTACTTCATCCACCATCACAACAGCATAGCCATGTGGAATCGGACGGCAGTGAAAAGTTCCGTCGGGTCGAGGAGGTGCAACAGAGCCGACAGCTGCCTTGACTTTGAGGTTCTGCCATTGCGTCATAAGCTAGCAAGGTTGAGCCTCCGTGATAGCATCCACGGGGTAGCTAGGAGCCGTGAAGTCGAGCTGCTGAACGAGCTCGGTGGAAGCCATGCTGCTTCTCCGCTGAGATGGCAGGTTAGCTTCTGGGGTAGCTCTGGAAGCTCGCTGGCTCTCAACTTGTTCCTCTAGCTTTTGTAATCTTGCATTCAGCTTTTGCATTTAGCTCTGCTCCAGTTTCCTCTTCCTCTCACGGGTTTTGTAACCGCCTGCGCCGGGAAACCCAACCTTCCATGCAACAGAGCCTGGCGTACTTCGTGTTCGTCCAGGGTGCTCAGGATTACCGAGGGCCTCTGTCAGCTTGTCATTCTCTCTGTTGGGAACGAACGACCCTTGCTGCGCTGCGGTAATACACTTCTGAAGCTTCTTGACGGGTATTGCAAGTTGCTCGTCCGTCCAAACGCACTTCCCTGTTTCAGGGTCCAAGGTTCCCCCAACCCCGAAGAACCAAGTCCTTGAACGGCCTGGCCAGTTCAATGTCTCTGGTTCAACCCCTTTAGCAATCAGGTCATTCTCAGCTTTGTCCCACAACGGCCGGGCTTTGAGGTAGCCACCTGACCCCGTGCGATGGTGATACAGCTTCTTTGCAGCATTTATCTTGTTTGTCTCTGACATCTTCTTACTCTTGTCTGATATCTTGTAGGCCACAAATGCGGGCCAGTGACCTCTTATCTTCTCAAATCGGCCGATGAATTCTGGAGTCTTCCCTTTGTCGACATACGTTGATTTCAACACATTCTTCCACCTCCTGAATAGATCTGCCATCTTCTTAAGAGCATGAGACCTGACCAGTGGCTCTATAACTGGCTTATTCGGGTCCTCCTCTAGCGGTAGGGTGAAATTTTCCTTCAGCGAGGTCCAAAGATCATCTTTCTGTCTATCGTGACATAAGAAACCTGAGGCTCTTCGTTCTTAGGCTTATTCCATTGCTGGATGCTGATCGGGATGATGTCCCTAACAATAGCTCCACACTGTGTAGAAAATGCTTCCTTGGTCCGCATAGGTTCAATCGGTTGGCCATCGTCCACGATCTCTATGATCGTGAACCTTTCATCCTGACGCAACCTTTTCTTCGGGCCTCATCTTGTTACCGAAGTTTGGCTCGATCCGGAGGGCTATAAAAGAAGAAATAAGAGTTAATATATGTACATACCAAAACAATTAATGCATCAATTAGCTTGTCAGCATAGGCTTAATTAATATATATACCTTGCCGAACTTTGCAACAGCTCCCTCCTCCGTTCGATCACTGGAGCTGTCATCACGGTCTCCTTCTTCCACCGGCATTCGGTCACCGGAGACATCATGATCATGTACTTCCTCCTCCATTGTTCGATCACCGGAGCCTTCACCCTCTCCTTCCAGACCATCGGTGTCTTTGAGATACGACAAGACATCATCTCCGCCGAGGATTATGTCCCCCAACAACTGTTCTGTCTCCAAGTCTCTCTGCTCCATAGTTTCTACAAATATTACAACATGGAAATTAATATATAAACATGAGAGATGGATATATTAGTGACAAACATAGACCTAGCTAGCTAATCACAACAAGGAATATTAATTAGTGGCCTCTATGCTTCTACGGTTTGGGGTGGCCCCAACAACGCTTCTAGGGTTTGGGGTGGCCTCGACGACAACGCTCTTTTAACTTGGTAAATTTGGGTGGCCTCGGCAATGCTTCTAGGGTTAGGGGTGGCCTCGATGCTTCTAGGGTTTGGGGTAGCCTCGGCAACGCTTCTAGGGTTTGGGTCGGCCCGCCTCTCTCATGAATGTCCGATGTCCGGACCGACAAGGGATTTAACAAAATGGTGCCATTCTGGATGTGCAGAAAATGGTCCCTATTTTTCCTGATCTCATCTACCCTTCTGTATGTCACGTTGTCTAGTGTGAAAGGATTCAAGAAAACCATGGCTTCATCATTAGCTGGAAGTAACAGGCGCATGATGGTATGAAGCTCTCCAAAATTATTTTGGAACGGAGTCCTGATAGGATAATTTGCTTTTTGGTACGAAGTTCATCAATAGCCTTTTGAATATCGCTATTTGGAAGGACTTTGATGAACTTTGTACCAAAAAGCGAATTATCCTATCAGGACTCCTTTCCAAAATAACTTTGGAGAGCTTCATACCATCATGCTCCTGTTACTTCCGGCTAATTATGAAACCATGGATTTCTTTAATACTTTGACACAAGAGAACATGCACATATAGAAGCGTAGATGATATCAGGAAAAATATTGATCAACTTAATTATGCGCATCCATAATGGGGGCATTCTTGATAAATCTCGAGAGAGTTTGTCGGGTAGGGATGGGAGGGGGTAGGAGATCGACAACATTTTTTTTCTAGGGTTTGGGTGTCCTCGAGAGTTGGTCGAGCGAGAGGGGGGTTCATCGATGTCCCCCTATCGACCCCTCGGCGATCCTCGACCCTCGACCCCTCAGTAACCCTCGTCCCTCAAACCCTCGGCGAACCTTGACCCTCTACCCTAGTTCCCGACCCTCGACCGCTCGGCGATCCTCGACACCCAAGTTCTCGATAAAAAATAAGAAGAAGAAAAAATAGAATAATTCTTCTCCTCTATTCCTTCTTCTTCTATTTTTTCTTCTTCTCCTCTATTCCTTCTTCTTCTCCTCTTTTTTTCTTCTTCTTCCTCTTCTTATTTTTTTCTCCTCTTCTTCTCCTTCTTCTCCTCCTTCTTCCTCTTCTTATTTTCCTTTTTCCTCTCCTTCTTTTTCTTCTTCTTCCTTCTTCCTTCTTCCTCTTTTCTTCTTTTTCCTTATTTTCCTTTTTCCTCTCCACTAACCTAAAATCTACTAACCTAAAATGCACTAACAGTACAACTAACCTAAAATCCACTAAATCAACTAACCTAACATGCACTAACCTAAAATCAATATCTACTAAAAACCTAAATAAAAAAATTAATACATATATGAAAAAAACATAAATGAACAAAAAAATTCTACGAACATTATATACATACATACATAGCCACATCCATTCATCTAGCTACCACATACATATATACATGATATATATGAACAAAAAATGCTATGTACAAAAAAATTAATACACATTATATGAACAGAAAAACATTAGAACAAAAAAATGCTCTGAATAGAGCCGGGGCGGCGGCGGCTCACATCGGGGGTGGCTGACGAGGGCGACGGCGGGGCCGGCGAGGGCGTCGGCGACGG